>NC_057864.1:471076116-471303616 GCF_019393635.1 Dromiciops gliroides | reverse complement strand
AATGGGAAGCACGTCACTTTGGGGGTATCAAGAGATACTCTTGGGGGAAGCTAGGTGGCGCAGTGGATAAAGCACTGGCCCTGGATTCAGGAGGACCTGAGTTCAAATCCCGCCTCAGACACTTGACACTTACTAACTGTGTGACCCTGGGCAAGTCACTTAACCCCCATTGCCCCGCCAAAAAAAAAAAAAAAAAAGAGAGACACTCTTCATTTTGAGGGGATTTTCCCTGTCCCCGAATCTACGCTGCAGAGGACAACAGAATCCAAGCTGGAAGGGCCTTTGGAGTATCTAATCAGCCCCATCTTCCCATTTTACAGGTCAGGAAACTGAAGTCCAGTAAGGTTGCAGCTTAGCTGAGGCGGGTCACCCGGGCTCTTGGACCATCTTTGTGGAGGACTGGTTCTGCTAGTGGGGGTGCGGAGCGAAGGGAGGCCCCTAAACCGGTGCTCTCTGACCACTCTGGGCTCTCCAAGTGGCCCCAGCTAACAAACTGATGGGCTTTGCATTGCACCCCTAGCAGACATGATCCTCAGTGCAGAGAAACCAGAGGGATGAAATAGGTGGGGGCACTAAGGTTACTTTGTATTTGCCCCGGAACCTCTTATTGCTTAGAAACTGCCTGCTGGTCATTGAGTGTTGAGAATCAGTATTCCTGTACATGAGAAATAGAATACAAAAGAGCTCCTGTCGGACCCCTGCCCCCACACCATGCTCCATCACTTGGGCTCCCTCCCAAGGACGAGCCCCGCCGATAGGGACATGGAGCTCCTGGGGGTCCCTCAGCCCTGTCCCATCACCCAAGCTCCCTCCCATCCCATGGTGAGAAGGAGCCAGCATCTCCGGTGCATCCCTTGGACCCTCACTTAGGCTCGCTGGAGAGGGATGGGCTCCTCCAGTGGGGAAAGGCAGCCAGGCCCTGGGCAGCTTTCTCATTCAGACAGTTTGCATTCTCAGGCAGGTGGTTGCTGCCTACAGGTTTGACACTGTTGTCTTGAGGTTGGGGGCGGTTATTTGTATTAATTAAAAGATGATGAAGCCACAATGAAAAGAAAGTGGTTAAGAGCCTAGGGTGAAGCCAGGGCTTCCTTCTTCCTACCCACTTTATTATGTACTTAATCATCATGATTTTACATAATTAATCATTGTTATTCATAATGATATAACAAAGAAAATACCGGAAGGCAGGGATGACCTTTCATTAGAAGCTACCTCCTGTGATCACACAGGTGGGTGGGATATGTAAGTATATTTTTCCTTGGTTTCCCTTTCCCTTTTTTCATCATGCTGATTTAATCTCCCCGTGGAGCTGGTTTTAAAACACCTATACTAGCCACCCCTCCCTCTTTGACTGCCTTTTCCCCTTATTGAGTCTCTGGCTCTCCCCACTTTTGGCACCAGTCCCCTCCTCTTTGCCAGCTGCCGCATCATTTAACTCCACAAGGCTGGGATGCCCCCAAAATAAAGCCCACCTGCCTCCTGCATGATTTCATCGTCTGTTCACGTCGTCCTCCCCTATAGAGTGTCAGTTGCTTGATGGTGCAGAGTGTCTCACTGTCTCTGTATCCTCATGGCTCGCACAGGGCCTGACTCACAGCGGACACCTAAGAAATGCTTTTGGACGGATTGATGGAACCTTGTCACACAGTTGATTTACTCCTTCTGTTGCTGCTTTTAAAGGCAGAAATATCAGAGCCAAAAAAAGCCTTCGCCAGTGAGTCTGGAGTTGTGTTACTTTGGGGGTTCCTAAGTGAGCTTAGTTTTTTGTTTGTTTCTGCCTAGGGGAGTTAGTAGTTGTAGTGGGCCCCCAGCTGGAGAGGTTCTGTCACTCTTGGTTCAAGTTGATGGAATCCAGAAAAGGGAGTGGGGAGTGGGAGGCAGTGTGCGCAAGGGGGAGATTTCCAAAGCCAGGCTTCCAATTCTCTTTCCCCACCCACCATTCTACTTCAACCATATATAATCCCCCAATCTCCCATCAGAAAATAGGCCTCATTTTCTCTGTATGAAAATTGTATTTCGTATAACTTGGAGCTGAAACTCACTTGGCCTTTTCCCCATTGGTGATCCCTGTAGGAGACATTCCCACATTTTGGCCTTTTGTCAATCGTTTCTATGCATGGAATGATCTCCTACCTCTCATCTGAACTGGAAGGGAACCCAGAGGCCCTCTAATTTATGCCCCCCTTCCTCCCTCCCCATTTTAAGATGAGGAAACTGAGGCCCAGGAAGGTCAATGACTTGCCCAAGGCCACAAAAGACAGTAAATGACAGAGGTTACTTGAGAGCCAGGGACTTCTGGCCCCTAGAGCCAGTGGTTTCTCCACCATCCCTCCAAGACGAGACTTCATTTTCCTTGGGTACTCAAGTACCAGAAATCATTTGTCATTTTTTTTTTCCTGTGGTGTTACTCAAATGTCTAAGACTGATTGAATCTGTTAGGTGTGATAAGGGTTCCTTAAATAAGTGTGAAATTTCAGACCCTTTGGTGACAAGGCTGAGAAAGCTGAGCCCGGCAAGCTCCCAGCACCTGCATGATTTCAGTCCCTGGGGAACCAAATGCTATTTAATTAAAAAAAAAATTCTTTTTTATAGGTGCTCATGACAGGCCTTTAGGAAAGATGGTAAAGGGGGTACAACATCCCCCTCCCTCTTTTCTCATACCTCTGTTCCTTGGCTAAATCTGCCCACCCCAGAGGTATACAGAGCCTTCTGTTCTCTTGAGCCTTTATCTCCCATCCAATCCCACCTGCGCCTCTCAAACAACTCCTCATGCTCCAGATTGTTCCTCCTGCTTCTCCTTCATCACTAGTTACCTGTTCGATGTCCTGTGTCATCAAGGTCCTAGGAGGGGATTAGAAGGAATCCGGTCGACTAATTCAGGCTGACATGTTAGTGGGTGATAATGGTGTTATCCCACCTTTAGAAAAGATTTACACTTGCTCATGGGACTCCAAAGGCTTAACCCAAAGGAGTGACAAGTGCTGCTAATTTCTAACACCATTGTGAGTGGGTGGGAGACAAGAGTCTTTGGGACAGGCAGACCTTCCAGTACTTCTCAAATGATACTTAATACATGGGCATATCTCTCTGACTGTCTCTGTCGTTGATGTTTTTATCTATTTTTCTAACTATCTGATGTATATATGTGTGCATAAATGTATAAACATATCCACATATCATGTGTATATATGAATGCATACACACATATATACATACACATGCAAATATGTGTATAAATATAAACATAAAATTATAGAGAAAATATGCATTATCTATCACTCTATCATATGTATATATATATGTGTGTGTATACATACCCATACAAATATATTGTGTATCAATATATAAACATAAACATAGTTATATATAAAATATAGGCATTATTACTCTATCATGTGTATACATGTATGCATATGCATATACACATACACAAATGTGTGTATAAATATATAGATGTAAACATATATAAAATATGTGCATTATTTATCACTCTATCATGTGTATATGTATGTATGTATACATATGCATATATATACACATACAAATATGTGTATAAATATATAAATGTAAACATATATAAAATATATGCATTATCTATTTGTCTGTCTATCTATCTAGTATTCCAAAAGTCACTGTGGTTTTTAGCTATCAAAGCTTAAAACTGCACTAAGACTTTTGGGACACGCTGTGTTTATGTGGGTCATACACGTACCCACGTGTTTGCTGTTTACTAGCATTTATAAAGCACTTTAAAATTTGCAAAGAGTTTTGTAGATATTATTCCATTTGGTCCTGACAACAGCCCTGAAGGGTAGATGCTATTATTATTTCTATTTTTATAGATGAGGCAACTGAAACAAACTCAGGATCAAACAACCAGTAAATGTTTGAGACAGGGTTTGAACTTGGCTATCAACTCCAAGTCCAATACCCTATCTAGCCGCAGCGTGTATGTACATTTTATTAATATAATGGATCCCCCAAAAAGTGTTAGTGGAAGTTTTATGCTTTAATGACTAAAGAGACTTTTGGCACACCCCGTATAATACATGCAAAACCACACACAAATATATGTGTTGTGTGTGTATATATATATATACACACACATACACATATACATATATATGCATATATACACATATATACATATATATACACATATACACACATATATACATATATACATATATATGTATATATATGTATGTATGTATATGCATATGTATGTATATATATGTATATATGTATGTATATGTATGTATGTGTATATATGTATATATGTATATATGTATATATGTATGTATATGCATGTATGTATATGTATATATATGTATATATGTATGTATGTATATATATGTATGTATGTATATATGTGTATATATATGTATGTATATATATGTATATATATTTATATATGTATATATATGTATATATGTATATATGTATGTATGTATATGTATGTATGTATATGTATGTATGTATGTATGTATATATGTGTATATATGTATATATATGTATATATGTGTATATATGTATATATGTATATATATGTATATATATATATATGCACACAGAGAGAAGGATCATGGTGGCGCAGATAGGAAACTGACCTCAGAATCAGGCAGACCTGGGTTCCAGCCATAGCTTTGTGATCCTGGTCATGTCACCTCTCAGCGCCGCAGACTGCCCTAAAGTTCTAGGTTACAGCGGAAGTTTTAACCTTCACTTCCTCATCGGAAGTCCCCTCTCCAAGGAAATCACAGGTCTGATTCCATTTTCATAATAATATTAACAACATTAACAACACATGTCGATGGCCTTCTCCCACCACCGACAGTGCTTGGACGTTCAGGGAGTTACCAAGCCAGGCGTTTTCTGCTGGGGGCGGGGGGAGCCCGGTTTCTCCATCAAACTTGTTCACAGGCCCCGCTCCACTACAGGGATCTTTGGAGAACTGATATCGTTGGGTTTGACTTCCTGGTGCCCGACAAACTCCTGGAGTGGTTAAACCTGTTGAGAAGCAGGAGAAGGGGCCGTCTTGGAGGAGGGCTCCAGACAGAGGCTGGAGAGTCACTTGGCAGGGATGCTGGAGAGCAGATTCTGGTGCAGACTTGAAGAGGAGATGTCATCCTCTGAGGTCTCTTGCTGCTCTGTTATTCTCCTCGAACACAGGGAGGATGCACGTTTATTAATCACAGAGGACTAAAGCAGTCATTGCTTATATGGGAAACTCTAGCCAACACCTGCCAGCCTCCCTCCCATCCTGGAATGCTCTCTTGCCTCCTGTCTCACAGAGGCCCAGGCTTCTTTTAAAGCTCAGCTTGGGCATCCCCTCTCCAATGGACCCTTTTCTGGTCCTGGCAGGGGCTTGGGCCTCCTACCCCCAAAATAACTAGGATAAAGGTGGGCTATCAATGCCTCCCATTTGTCTTGGGTGCCTCCCTCAAACAGGGCAGAATATTTTCTTAATTGGACCAAAGCAATCAGAGCTGAGTATGAGAAAAGCCGGTATTTCTCTTTGAATCAAGCAAAGCCATGGCGTAAGGTTGGCTTATGCAAAGGAAAGGGAGGCAAGAAGTAGAATCTCATGAAGGACAGGGCCAGTTTGACTGGACTGTGGAAACACGGCCTATCATTCCAGCCAATACAGTGAATGTAACAGTGGACCCAGAATCAAATCTGGCTTCAGATGCTTGCCTGCTGTATGACCCTAGGCAAGTCACTTAACTTCTGTTTTTCTTTTTTTTTTTTAAGTGAAGCAATTGGGGTTAAGTGACTTGCCCAGGGTCACACAGCTAGTAACTGTTAAGTGTCTGAGGCCGGATTTGAACCCAGGTACTCCTGACTCCAGGGCCGGTGCTCTATCGACTGCGCCACCTAGCTGCCCCTGTTTTTCCATCTATAAAATGGGCATGCTAATAACACCTACCTCCCAGGGTTGTTACAAGTTTAAAATGAGATTTTTTTTTTTTTTTGTGGAGCAGTGAGGGTTAAGTGACTTGCCTAGGGTCACACAGCTAGTAAGTGTCAAATGTCTGAAGCTGGATTTGAACTCAGGTCCTCCTGAATCCAGGGTCAGCATTTTATCCACTGCAGCACTTAAGCTACCCCCCAAATGAGATAATATTTTAAAAGCCCTTTGCTAGCCTCAAAGTTCTATATTCTTAATGTTGGCTATGCTATTATTGTTAGTTCTTTTATTGTTTTTATTATTGTTATTCATAATATTAATTGTGTGCACAGGAGATGTCCAGGAAGCATGATAGGAAAGATAAACAATGTCAGTATCCCTCAGAGTTAGAAAGGAGACTTGGAATGAAGACCACTGGGTAGTAGTCTTAAGTAAGAATACCTGGAAATTTGGTGTATATCCATATACGTTGTCTCCCCGGACAGAGCATGAGCTCCTTGAGGAAAGGCAGGGGCTACTTTATGTTTATCTTTTCATCCCCAGCACCTAGAACAATGTCTAGTGTCATACATGCACCCACATATGAATCCATACACACATTTACATGTGCGTTTGTGTCTCTATACACACATATCTATCTATCTATATGATATAAGAGAGAGAGGAGGGAGAGGAGGGAGAGAGAGAGAGAGAAAGAGAGAGAGAGAGAGAGAGGGAGAGAGGGAGAGAGAGAGGGAGGGAGAGGGAGGGAGAGAGAGAGAGAGAGGGAGGGAGAGAGGGAGGGAGAGAGAGAGGGAGGGAGAGAGAGGGAGAGGGAGGGAGAGAGGGAGGGAGAGAGAGAGAGGGAGAGAGGGAGAGAGATTGATTGGTCACATTTCCTCCTCTTTCTGGTTTATTGCTGGCAAAGATATCAAATGATCTATGCTCATTTCACTGTCCACTGCTAGAAATCTGGACCCCAAGTGAGGCCCCTTCTCTCTCCCTTCACCTGGGTCTTGTGTCTCATCATCTGTACTGCAGCAATGGAAACTCAGGAAGCATGACCCACCCGTGTGCATAGGAGAGTTCAGGAGGGTCAGTGGTCAGACCACAGCTGGCCTACTGTGTTCTCTTATGCACAGCACACTTTATGAAAGGCCATTTATTAGCAACGGGCCAGATAAATTTCCATCAGAAATTTCCTGCTACAAGTTTCCAGAGTACGCATTGTATGTAACTCCAAAATACAGATAATAGTTGATAACAATCACCTTCAGATACAAATGGATGGTAAACTACAGTCTCACAAAGAATCATAAACATTTTATACAATTGCCTGTTCTCTCTTTTGGGTAAACTGTTTTCTTGATGGCAAATAAATGAACGGATACAAAACGAGAGGGAACTGTTTCTAGGCGGCACGAAAGACGTTGGGTTTTTCTTCTTGTAAACAAGATTGTTTTTTATAAAGATTTTTCTAGCAAAAGGGAAGACTCAATAGAAATATGTTGCAATGTAGCAGAAGTAGATGGAGAGCCAGGCTCAGAGCCAGGAAGACCTGGATTCAAATTCTGCCTCTGACCATCTGCTAGTCACTTAACCTCTCAGAGCTTGAGGTGACTCTCTAAGGCTGTAAATCACAGAGACCTATGTTGGTAGAGGGAGTTACCTCCTCTGGGAATTCCCTCCTTCAATGAAATCTCAGGTCTAGAACCTGTCCTTTTAAGAGCAGGAGAAAATCCACAGGAAGACAACCAGGATAATGAAGGATTCTGTAGACCATCTAGGGACTGATGGAAGGACCTTGTGAGTGTGTGATGTGGAGAAGAGACTTATTACAGGGGATGTGGTTGCTGTCTCTAAGGACATGTGTAATAGGGATATTTGCTTCACTTGGCCCTGGCTTAGCAAAACTAGGAGTAAATGGGTAGAAGTCACAAAAATGTAAATGTGGGCTGGGAGCAAGGAAAACCACCCTCACAACTGGAGTTGTTCCAAAGCTAAATGGAGAATCTCAACAATGTAGTGAGTTGTTGTTCCTCATTGTTAATATTAAAGCAAAATCCATCAGGGGAAGGGGTCACTTGTGAGAGGGCATCTGTTTTATGTTTTTTGAGCACATATCAGACCAGGTAGCTTCTGAGAATGCTCCAGCTCTGAGATTCTGGGTCTCAGAAGTCTTTGCAACCAGGAAAGAAGGAGCGTCCCTGAGAGGTAACACAAAGAGACCAGAAGAACATGAGGAAATTCATGGTACAGGGAAAGGGCAGAAGACTTAAGGATGCAAATGTGACATTCTGAAGAGTACAGTGGAGAAAGCAACTGTTGGTCAATATGGAGAACAGAGCTGTCATCTAAAATCCTCCCATTCTTTGTCTCTGTGTAGAGAGGAGAAGTATAAAAATAGAGGCATCCCATTGCTGGGAGAGGAGGTAAAAGGATGGAGTGTGGTCAAGTCCTGTGCTTGCATTCCTGGAGGGGACTTATGCAGTGGAAATTCCTTCCACCAAGGCTAATGGGCAGTCTGTTTGCAACTTGCCCTCTTAAGAGAGTCACCTGGAGACCCTGGGAGGTTACTGACTCATCTGCCATCACATAGCTAGTGTGTGTCAGAGGACAACCTGGAAGCCAGGCTTCCTGACCCTCAGGCCCTACTCCTGTCAACTGCATCACGCTGCTTCACCGATATTTTAGGAAGGATGAATGTCAGTGAATTATGGGATGAACCAGCACAAAAAGAAATCGAGAGAAGGTTTCTAAAGTTGGCACTGCTTTCCCTAGGAGTTTATTTCATTTTGAAGGCCAAGAGTGGCATGGCCTGAGGCGGGACAGTTTGTAGAAACAGAGGGAAGAACTTCGTAATTTCTATGAAAGCCAACCTTTATAAGGGTACTCATTCCTTTGGCTGTCATTAGTTTTCCGGCTCTCTAGGCCAGGGATTCCTGATCGTGTTGAATAATATGGCTCCAGGACATGCTGAAAAAAAATGACATTTGGGGGCATAAAATATTTCTGAAACTCTATGGAAGAAGATAAATGAGCTGTTCCTGACCTAAATACAGCCACGATCTTGGTTTCGTGCCTACAGCCTACCCATTCAGATGGCACCATGTTGGGAGTTAAGTTGAATTATGCTTCTGTTATGCTTATGTTACCTACTAATGCCATTGTTGAGTGGCGAAAAATGCAGAAGCAAAGTGAGGATCCATTTAGGATGATTGCAGTTAAGCCTGGGCCCTAATTGATGGGGTGAAATCAGTCAGCAGGAATGTATTGCTCTAGGTCCTGAGAGAACCACAGATGGTCCCAATGATGAGGAATATGAACCCATCAGGGATGGATGACAAGATGATAATTAAGAAACATTGACATTAGTTTGGTTGGTGGATTGCCATGTATCAAGTAAAAGCTCATATAAACTTTTTATTTTTTTAATCTTTAAAGTACAATTTAATTTGTCAATGAACAGAAATAAACTTTCTTTCCTTACACCCTTTCCCTCCCTCATGGTAAAGTGAAGATGAAAACAAAAGCCCTGTAACTAATGTGCATAGACGAGCAAAACAAATTCCCACATTGGCTATGTCCAAAAAAAAGTCTCAATCCACAACCAGAGTCCATCATCTCTCTGTCCTGAGATGGGCAGCATAAGCATTTTTAGTCCTCTAGAATTGTGGTTGGTCATTGGGTTGGCCTGAGTCACTCAAAATTGTCTATTTACAGTGTTGTTGTTTTTGTCTAAAATGTTCCCCTGGTCCTGCTCATTTCACTCTGTATCAGTTCACACAAATCTCCCCATGTTTCTATAAAAACTCATGTCCTGGATCATTTCTTTTGACACAGAAGTATTCTGTTGTATTTATGTGCCATATAATTTATTTATCCATTTCCCGGTTGATGGATACTCACTTAGTTTTTAGTTCTTTGTCACTACAAAAAGAGCCTTTCTTTCTTTGAGGATATAGGCCTCCTGGTGTTATTGCTGCATCAAAGGATAAACACAATTTAATAGCTTCTAGGGCCTAAGTTTAAATGAAAACTTATATGTATCTGTAAAACTTTCTCTTTGGAAAGGAGCATTGAATTAAGAAATTAAGCACCCTGAAAATTTCTAATTAATGATAAAATTTGAGGAAGAACTCAAGAGGGTACTTAACACTCAGGATTTCTTTTCAGATCACCCTCTCACCCCCACCACCCGTGTATCATTAGTACAGATGGATGATTCAGCAGCATTGTCGATCTTAGGGCATGTCATTATCATTTCAGTTACTGGGCGCATTCATCCCTAGGGCAAGAAATATCACGGCTTTCCGATTGTATGAACTCCTTAAGTCATTTCTGGGACTCCATTCCTGGGACGAGCAGTTCTGGGTCATCAAAGATGTTTGCTCATCAGCTCAGCGGATGAGAGGGAGCCCATATTCATTCCTCACCAAGGGTCAGACTTCAGACCACCCCCATGCATGGAGCATCTTCTATCTGGTTACATGGATATGGGCTGTTCGTTTTGTGTATATATCTGTATAGAGATATGTTGTCTTTGCCAATGGAATGTAAGCCCTCTTAGAGCAGGAACTCTTTCCCTTTTCTCTTTCTATTTCCACCTCCCAGTAAAGTGTGTAGCACATAAAGACTCTGATATGGACTAGACCCATGATTTTGATGACATAGACACTTCCCAGGTCTCAGGAAATTCGCTTTTCCAGTGCAGGTTAGTGCCTTCTCTACAACTGATCATTTAAATCAGGGATTCTTAACCTTTTTGTGTGTTCTGGACCCCTTTTGAGAAGCCTGTGGCCCCCATCTCTGAATAATGTTTTTAAATGTATAAATTAAAAAAAAAAAACCCATAATATCGCAAAGGAAACTATATTAAAAGAAAGATGTGATCTTTTCTCCATTCATGTTCATGGATTCCCCGAAAACTGCCCCTGGATCTCTTTGGGTTTTTAGAAGCTGGATGGTGTCCTTAGGAGGGCAGCCAGGCTGGTGAAGGGGACTTGAGTTCGTGATATAGGAGAGTCAGTCGAAGAATCCACGGATGTTAAATCTGGCATTGGGATGAGGGATGAGGGGTGGGTATCCCAGGATCTGCAGTCTTGAGCTGAAAGGGATCCCAGAGTCCAGTTGGTGCAACCCTCTCATTTTCCATATGGTTCCTTCTATCACGCATCCCTATTTCACAGAAATGGCCACCCAAAGGGGTTCAATGTCTTGCCCAGAATCACACAGGTAGCCCAGGAATCCACCTTTAACCCTTTCATTTGGAAGGAGGCGCTTCAGGTGAAGAATGGGGAGCAGTGGTTTCAAAAGAGCAAGAAGTTTTAGAGAGGCAAAGTTAGGTTTGTTACGGGGGGAAAAAAAGTCTAAACTGAGCTGAGTCGTTGGCGCAAGCTTCCTTGAGATGTGGTGGGCTCACCCTCGTTGGAGGTCTTGAGGCAGAGCCCGGAGAACTACTTTGTTATTTTTGGGCAGCTGGTGGTGCAATGGAGAGAGCGTTAGGCCTGGAATCATGAAGACCTGAGTTCAAATCCAGCTTTAGACACTTAGTAGATTTGTGTCCTTGGGTAAGTCACTTCACCTCTGTTTGCCTAAGTTTCCTCATCTGTAATGGGGATAATTGTAACATGTCCCTCCCAGGGTTGTTGTGAGGATCAAATGGAATAATATTCATTTGAACAAAAAGAACAAGAAGGGGCAGCTAGGTGGCGCAGTGGATAGAGCACCGGCCCTGGAGTCAGGAGGACCTGAGTTTGAATCCAGCCTCAGACACTTAAACACTTACTAGCTGTGTGACCCTGGGCAAGTCACTTAACCCCAATTGCCTCACCAAAAAAAAAAAAAAAAAGTACTTCACTCAATGCTTGGCATAGAATAGGTGCTATATGTGCGTTTATTCCTTTCCTTTTCCCTTGTGGCATTTTGGGAATTAATCTTACATATGAGCTGGACCAGAATGCCTCTGATGTCCCTCCCAGTGCTGAGATGCAGTGGTTCTGTGGCTCTGTCATTCCTCAGGGGTGTAGACACCTGCAAGGAGCCTGGGATGACTGAAGCTAGAACTATCAGAAATGGACATAAGGGCCAAAGAAGTGAACTCTGACCGCCTGGCCCTAAAGGAGGGTGATTCAAAAGAAGGTAGTGGGGGCAGCTAGGTGGCACAGTGGATAGAGCACCAGCTCTGGATTCAGGAGGACCTGAGTTCAAATCTGGCCTCAGACACTTAACACTTACTAGCTGTGTGACCCTGGGCAAGTCACTTAACCCTCATTGCCCAGCAAAAACCAAACCAAACCAACAAAAAAAAAGAAGGTAGTGACCTGTCCTCTGAGGTGTGACCAGAATCAGTGCTCAGAGCATCAAAAAAAGGGCGGGGCGGGGGGGGGCAGAGAAGTGGCCAAATCAAGTTGATATTCCTCTCTCTAAGAAAGCAGGACAATCCCCTGCGGATAAATATGGTCAAAGGATGGGAATAGACAGTTTTCGCAAAAGGAAACAAAAACCATTCATTATTATTTTTTTAAAAAATGATCAGAACTCTCCCATAATCAGGGAAACACTCATTTAAAACAACCTTGAAGGATCACCTTGCTCTCTTCTGCTTTGATGGATGCAAATGGGTGAGAATCACAAGATACAAAACCCGGTGTCAGGAACCAGGGATGTTGCTGTTGGAGCTATCCATCAGCACCATCTTTTCAGGGGGGCATCTGATAGTTTACAGTAAGAGCTGCTGAGCCGATCACAGCCTTTGATCTGCTGGCCCTGGCATCTGGACAGCATCCTAAGGATGTTATTAAAAGGGGAAAAAAACTGCCCTCAGCATTAAAATATTCAAAGCTGTTCTATTTGTGATGGCAAAAAAAAGAGGAAACAGCCCAGATATACATGCAGGGATCGGGAGATGGCAGAATGAAGTAGAGTCTTTTAATATAATGGAATTTTCCTGCATTATACACCCAAAATATGAAGACTTCAGTGAAATATGGGAAGGCGCAGAAAGTGATGCAGAGCTAAGGAGGCAGAATTAGGGGAGGGAAATCCATATTGACCATTATGATATGAGAGACGGCAACAACAAAACTTTATGATCCCATAGATGGAGAAGTGTTTAGCTGCTCGGAGCAAGTCAATTTTTATTGTTGGTACTCTTGGAAGCCAGGGTTCCCTCTTGCCTTTAGAAGCCAATACTGATTCCTCAGTTTACCATTTACAGCCCTCCCCTCCCTGGCTTCTGCCCACCTCTCCTGCCTTACCATGGATTATTTCCCTTCTCACTGTCCCCCACACGTGATGCTCCATTTCTCATATCGGTGACTTTGCACAGGTGGTCCCCTGTCTCTGAAATGTGCTGCCTTCTCCTGGAAGCCCATCAGAAGCCCTAATTTCTTTCAAAATTCAAGTACCAAAAGGCCTTCTCTGAGTGCCCCATACGCTCCGGCCTCTCCTGTCCTCTGATGATTTTATATACATATGTACACAGGCACACACACATAGATTTATATAAAGCTACACAGTGTACACACACATATGTATATGCATACATTTATGGTGTGTACACATTCACCTATGTGTGTACACATTCATATGTGTATATCATGTACCTACGTGTATATGGGGTATTCAGGGGCACTGGCACTCTGCTGTGAGGGCTGCTCATCCCCCTTTGGTGCCCATCTGGTACCCAAGCATCACCTGTGCCTCCAAGCCACATTCTGCTAAACCATCTCAGCAGACCAGGTTGAGGATGACCGACAAGCCTCAAACCCATTAGTGAGTTAGCAGGGTGTCTTTCTCCAGCACATGAAGAATTCTCCCTGGAGGAATGGGCAGGTGAGAACAACTCATTTCGGTGGCCACCAAGGTGGCTGAAGCAGCTGTTGTGGAGGGCTTAGAGCTTGGTTGGATACGGAAGATACCAAGGTCATTCACTACATCCTGCGCTATTGCCAGTTGTTCTGATGGACTCCAATGACCCTGGAAGAGCGAGTGAGGCCGATGCCTTTGTGCAGCTCTACCTCCCTTCACTCGAGTCGAGACATGACCCTGTGATGTCACTGGTCCTCTTTGAAGATGAAAGATGAGCAACATCATGTATATATACGCACCCAATGTTACACTACTATGTAGGGCGCTTTCATATAAATGTGCATGTGCATGAGTGTGTGTGTATAAAATATTTACACATGCGTGTAGGTAATATGATCATTATTAGATTACTGTATGCATAAACTATTACATAAATGTATGTGAGTATGTTTACTAAAATAAAGAAATACATGTGATCATCTCACCAAAAAAATTAATTCCCAATGCCTGGCACAGTGCTTGGTATACATCAGGCCCTTAATTAATATTTTGTGAATTAGATTAAAAAAAAATTTTAAGAACACCAAAGTATATAATACCTTGCATAATCGTTTCGATGTAAATTGTTTAAAACAAGAGTTTTCCTGCTTGAAATGAAGCAGAATCTACACTGGAAACTGACTAAGAAAGTTGATTCTGATTTGTTGGTGCTCTCATGTGAATTTCTGTGCCCATCACTTGCCTTTCTCGGGGATCGGTCTCCCATCCATTGCATAGAGAGGCAACACTTTCTATCCCAATGGCTTTGAGGAGACATTGCAGATATTTTTACTTGTCCATAGTGACCTAGAAGGATTAGGTTTGGGAAGGAACTATTTTTGGATACGCTTCAAACCTTTAGAACCATGTCTACACATTCAGTCAACCAACGAGCATTCATTTATCATTTAAAATTCATTTATTAAGCACTTACTGTATGCCAGGTACTGTATTATGCACCAGCAACACAAAGACAAAAAGGAAATAGATCCTGCCCTCCAGTGTCCTGCAGTCTCCTTAATCTCTGTGAGAAAATTATTAATAGTGGGGTGTTTGGGGGACTCAGAGAGACCCCCTCACACACACACACACACACACACACACACACACACACACACACACACACACAGGAACTCTGGCTGGTTTTGCAGGGCCAGCCCAGAGTCCGTAGAATCACAAAAGAAATGTAGATTGACTTTCCTGACTACCTAAAGGAAGTTGACTCACCTAGGTGACCCCCAAATCATGTCAATCAATAGACTTGAATGTTGCTGGCCAATTAGCTTGGGTCAAGGTACGGTGACCTGCCTCTACCTGAGAGAGGATAAAATATTTGAGGAGAGGGGGTCAGTTTCTTCTCTTCCCCCATCCTGGGATTTTATGCTGGGCCTGGGATGCTGGAGGAGGCAGCCATGCAGTCCCCACTCTCTCTGTTTTCTACCTAGGTAGGGCTTGTGAACTCTAATTCTGAGCAATGTGCTCTCTCTCTCTTTACTAACATTTAATATGCTTTAATAAATGCTTAATTCCCCAAACTGGTGCAGTAGCCTCTAATTTATAAGTAGCAATATATTAGAAACCCCACCTAAGTTCCCTAAAACTCAGGACAGGGATAGGCATCCCCATATAATATCAAATAACACATCTCCCAACTCTGATTTCTGTGGAAGGCTCTGGATTATTTTGTGAGCTGTGTAGAAATAGGCCCCCCTGAACTGTGTGATGTACTTGGTGCTGCAGAAACTAGAGTTCACCTATTGCGTGTGTGTGTGTGTGTGTGTTGGAACCTTTGGCAGGCTAGTAAAGACGACAGACCCCTTCTCAGACAAAAAAAATCCCCAAATGCACAAAACACATAGAGTTATAAAGGAATCCAATAAAATTGATATCGTTATCAAAATATTTTTTAAATGACCTCTAGGATACGAACCTCTTCTCTGGTTTATACATCTGCTTGTCCTTGGGAATAGCATCCCCTGGAAGTGAGCACTGGAAAGCCCTACAAGGTCATCTAGCCAATCAGAGAAGGCAGCCAAACGGCAGCATGGAGCTCAAGAAGCTGGCTCCAGTGAGGTCACCATTTTGGATGACAGTCCTTTCACTGCCTTCCATGAGAACACTGTGGTCAGTCATAGGAGTGTGGTAGGAACACTCTTGGGATTGGGTGCACCTGATGACAGTTGGATATACTGAAAAACACCCACCTTTTTTTTTTTTTTTTAGTGAGGCAATTGGGGTTAAGTGACTTGCCCAGGGTCACACAGCTAGCAAGTGTTAAGTGTCTGAGGCCAGATTTGAACTCAGGTCCTCCTGACTCCAGGGTCGGTGCCCTATCCACTACGCCACCTAGCTGCCCCAACACCCACCTTTTAAACCAGATTTTTAAGAGAGCAGGGACTGTTTTTGCCTTTATTTGTATTTCTGGTTACTTAGCACAGTGCCTGGAATATATAGTAGGTGCTTAATAAATGCTTGTTGACTTGCCTTATTGACTTGTATGCCCAATTTCCAGCACAGACCTTGGACAAAGGAGGCCCTTGATAAATGGATGATGGTGATTGTATATAATGACAACCTATAGTGAATATGTAAGAAAACAATGAAGCAGTTCAGGGAAGGGAGAGGGCATGATTCTTCTTAACTAAATCTCAGATGCCCTCTGGAGTTTATTCTTGAACTGGCCCACAAAGCATGGTGGGGTTTTTTGTGGGGGGAGGGTTAGGGGTCTACCTGTTTTTTGTTGCCATCGGTTCTGTTCGGGTGTCTGGGATCTGAGTTCTTCCCTATTCTTGGCCTGACAGATTGTCTGAATTCTACTGAGACCCAGTAGGAAATATTCCCATGCCCATTCTTTTCACATCCTGCAAAGCTGATGTCTTACCTTTTGGTTCAACATTTGAAAAATCTTTGCTCTGCCTTGAAATCCTGGTTTTCAAAAGAAAACATGCATTCCCCTCCTCCTTGACACCTTTTAGAGTAGATGTGAATTCTGAGAAATGTTTGGTTTGCTTTGAGGAACCGCAGAGAACTGAAGTCGCTGCAATCATAGAGACGTGGGAGGTAGAGATGAGGAGGGGTGCTCTCCTCCATTACATGAAAGGGAGAGACAGCGCCCACGGGAGAGGGCTGTCAAGGAAGCAGCAGTAGTGGTGAGGTGCTCTCAAAGCAGAGCTGCTTTTATTGATTAGAAGAGTCTTAAAATCAAAGGCGAATGGAGAATGAGGCTTTGACTCCCCACATCTGACTCTAGTCCGTGGTTCTTAGCCATGGTGACCGTCTCACATATCAGCGTCATCCGTGGAATAATGGAAGGGGGATTGGCGTGCCCACACGCACATTTGTGTGTTTATTAGGTTGTGTGTATGGGTGTGACATGTATGGGTGTGTAGGCCAGCATTTCTCACCCAGAATAAAAGTTAAATTGTAATGAGAGGAGCAGATTCTCAGCACAGAGATGGAAGGGAGTAGAAAGCTGGGCCTCGCCAGGAAAGCCAAGAACCTATAGCGATCTGTCATTCTGCTCCCTGGGTAATACTTCCCACTTATCCTCAGTGAGACCCCGTCATTAAGTGTCCTTCTGTTGCCCCTTTGAGCTTAAGGGCTTATCATTCTTGGAACTTGAGGTCTCCTCAAAGAAACACAAATCCTTTCTTTATTCTTGGGATCAGGGGACTTAGGACCTGTCTTAGGAGCCTCTAGATACAGAAACTGAGCTGTCAAGCACAAAAGTCTGGGATTGGGGACTGGGGAGGGTGGGAGGCAGAATCAGGTGTCTCTGAAACTTGACTGTGCTGCTTAAATTGATGAATTCATTGTCTTTTCTCCAGTAATCCCATCGATTCCTGGTAGCGTGATGGAGGATAAAGCTACTTCTCTTGATAATAATGACATGTCTTTGGATTTTATGCCCTCAGAGTGGCATTGTTTCAGCTGTCTTTTTAGAAACCTTGCCCCAAGAACCTGAGGAAAGCTTATTGACTGTTAACTCCTGGCCAAAAGGACTCTTGGGCATAGTCTGTGAATAGATCCAAGAGCAGCCAAAAGTAGGAAACAGGAGAGAGGGAAAGAGGGATTCTGGGTGAGGGGTGCATTCCCTCTCTGCCATAGTTGAATTGCTTTCCTCCCTCCCATTGGCCTCTTGGAATCGCTATTTGTTGTTATTTCCCCGCTTAAGTCAGCTCAAGTGTGGCCTGCACCATGAGCCCCTTCCTCATCCTTACAGCCCCAGCTCATTGTGTTGACTTGGCATGTATTTTGCACTAATTTGGGTACCAACTGGCATCTGCCCCAGTCCATAGAATGTAAACTTCAGGAGGTTATTTATTTCTTTGCATCCTTAGTACACAGTGCAGCACATTTGACAAAGCAGGCGTTTAACCTGAGCTTGTTGAAATCAGACAACAAGAATGTAAGGAAGATGACGAAGAGTCCTGGCAAGAATCTCTCTAGGCCAGGGGTGTCTCTCTTAGGGTTCACAGACCACCAAGAATCAATGCATAGATGTCAGGGAGTCTATGGACTCGGATGGGGAAAATAGCCATTATTATTTTCACCGAGCTCTAACTGAAATTGAGCATTTTCTTCAGTTATTTAAAAACATCAATCTGAGGGCGCCCAAAGGAGTGTCTATGATACAAAAAAGATTAAGAACCTGAATATTATGTCAATGATAAGGGGTGGGGGGAGGGTAGTGTAGAAGCCAGAGCAGAGATGCTGAGTGACTTAAACTCATAGGGCCATCGATCTAAAGTCAGAAGGAACCTCAGAAGCTGTCTTGCCCAACCCCTTCATTTTACAAATGAGGAAACTGAGGCCATAGCGAGGTCACACAGGTATTAAAAGGTTGAGTGGGGATTCCAACCCAGCTCCCCTGGCTGCCAATTCGTTGCTCTTTCCATTCTAGTACCTGTCCAAGATCTTAGACCTAGTGAAAGACAGAGGAAGGTTTAGAACCAAGATGTGTTGATTGTTAGTTCAAGATATGCTAAAAGTCTCTTTGCGTCTTTGTGTTCTGTAGAATGTGATCCCTGATGGGACAGCTAGGTGGCACAATGGATACAGTACCAGCCTTGGATTCAGGAGAACCTGAGTTCAAATATGACCTCAGACACTTGACACTTACTAGCTGTGTGACGCTGGGCAAGTCACTTAACCCCAATTGCCTCACCAAAAAAAAAGGGGGTCAGCTAGGTGGTGCAGTGGATAAAGCACCGGCCCTGGATTTAGGAGGACCTGAGTTCAGATCTGGCCTCAGACACTTGACACACTTACTAGCTGTGTGACCCTGGGCAAGTCACTTAACCCTCATTGCCCTGAAAAAACAAAAAACAACAAAAAAAGAATGTGATCCCTGATCTCAGACCTAGTCCAGGCCAAACCCTGATGACTAAATGCACTGTCATTGGGAAAGCTTGTCCCAAGCAGCTAGGATAAAAGTGATGTAAGTCAATGGGAGGTCAGCAGGGTCCAGCAAGAATATTCCTGATTGAGAGAGGTCATGTGCATTGGTGGATGCAGAGATGACCTCAGAGTCAGGACCTTGTTTAAGTCTTGCCTCTGGGGCTGGGTGACCTTGGCTGAGTTTTTTCAATGTTCAGTGCTCCCAGGAGTTATCGTTCTGAGACTAAGTTGCACAAGATGCTGATGTGACCTGGAAGAGGGACTTTCAACATCAATGAAACTTTAAACCTGGACAAAAAGACAAAATAAAAATAGAATTAACCTTTCCAGGGAATCAGAGGACCACAGATTTAGTCCAACCCCTTCATTTTGTTTACAGTCTGAGGTTCAAATGGGTACAATGATTTGACTAAGGCCACACAGGTTTTCATTATCAGAGGTTGAACTTGAACCCATGGCTTCTTACTGCAGATTGAATGCCCCCAGGGAAGCAGATGGCAGTCACTCATCTCACCCTAAGAACTATCCAGGCCAGACCCAAGTGTTGATTTCTTTCCCCAAACACCACTGGAGGTGGCCCTCTACCCCCCCCCCACCCCCACCATAAGTAAAGGGTGCAGCTTGCCCTCCCTGAGGAGGGGCTGTTGTCCAAGATTGGAGGAGAAGTTGTGAAGAGTTTATACCCCAGAAATGCTGCTTGACTGGTTCATTAATCAGGGATCTTCAGAGCAGTGGCCCCAAGCAGGCAGGAGGATGTAGGGGGCTGAGCGTTTGTTCCTTGGTCTCTCATAGGCCCGCCTACTGCAGAATGGACACCACTGTATAACAGAGGAGACCTCATGATCACAAAGCAGGGTGTTTGATCCTCACACCAGCCTTGGGAACTTTGTTCCCAGCTTACAGATGAGGTAAAAGGATAACTCGGGTCTTCCTGACTTGAAACTTATCATCCTATCCACTAGTATCACAGGTGGGTTTGAACTTAAGTCTTTCTGGTTCAAGTCTGTCACCCATCCCCTTGCCTGATCTCATCTCTGTACAAATTTGAGCACTAAGATACACAGATTAGAGGGGACTGGCTTGACTTTGGCACTAGCTAAATCAGTCTTCAGACTCACTCTGCACCTATCAGTGGGGCAGAAATTGGGTGTGCCGGGATTTCCCCCACCCCGACTTCCTAGTGTGGCCGGCCTGGCTCTGGGGTGCAGGCACAAGCCTGACATGGAAAGGTGACCAGATTTTTCCATGGTTTTGTCTCTTGCAGAGGAGCTGAAGGTGCCTTTGGAGGAGTACGTTCACAAGCGCTATCCGGGGCTGGTGAAGGTGGTACGTAATCAGAAGCGGGAAGGCCTGATCCGGGCACGGATCGAAGGCTGGAAGGTGGCCACAGGGCAGATCACCGGCTTCTTCGATGCCCACGTGGAGTTCACTGCAGGCTGGTAGGTACAGATGAGGCTGCCTACCTATGTTTGTCCAACCTGAGCAGCGTCAGGGAGATCTATTCAAGAGAACAACACATGCCTGTGGCTGTCTGGGGAAAATGGAAAAGTGAGGCCATCTGGGGTTTGGCGTTTGAGTTTCTTCTTCTGTTGTTCCTCCCTCCCTCACTTCCCTTCTTCCTCCCCCAACCCCCTTCTCTTCTGATTAAAAACTGCTGGGATAATTTTCTTTTGGCAGAGGTCCGTACCTAGAACTTCTCTCTCAGAAATTAGGGGGCGATTCCCTATTAGGTCCCAAGTAAAGTTCAGGCTTCCATGTCTGGCATTCAAGGCTCTGTTCAAGCAGGTGCCTCTGTGTACAGTTACAGCCGTATCCCATGTCTTTCCTTCTTTATATACTACTTTCCATCCAAAATGGGCCAGTTACTCTTTAGTCTCTAACCTGCCTGGCAATTCCTGACCTCCTTTGGTCACTCAATGCTTTGAAGATCCTCCATACCCATCCTTTGAGGTGCTTCTCAAATGTCACCTCTTCCAGGAAATCTTCCCTGATCTCTCCTGTCAGTCACCATCTCCCCTTTAAGAGCCCATGTAGAATTTTATTCTCACCTATTAGTACTACGTTCAGGGGTAGAGTGGAGCTGGTAAATGTTAAAATCCAAGTGCTCGGCTCGGTGCTTGGCATACAACAGAGGCTTAATAAATGCTTATCAATTGACTGAGTAAATGTTCAGCGAGCACGAACACTTTAGAAATCAGCAAAATGTCCAAATCCCTTCATGGCTTCTTTTAAGTCTCAAATAAAATCTCTACAGGAAGCTTTTTCCAATCTCTCTTAATTCCAGTGCTTTCCCTCTCTTAATTATTTCCTATTTTTCCTGTACACAGCTCACTTTGTGTATATTAGTTTACATATTTTCTCTCCCATTAGACTGTAAATTCCATGAAGGCAGGGACCACCTGCTTCTTTTTGTATGCCCAACACACAGTGCCAAGCACATAGGAGGTGTTTAATAAATGTTTATTGATTAATCTACCATTTTGTTGATTGTTCAGACTTAAAAAAATGATGGAGAAAATACATTATTAAATGCAGATTAAACTTAAAAGTTTGTTGTATGTACATACACACAAACATATATGCATATACATACATATATATGCTCATATACACACCCCCACAATACACATGCACATGCGGCACAGTGTTAGGTCCATAGAGTCACAGCAACATAAATTTCTGTAGCTGGGAGGGACCCCAGGTGCCATCTAGGCTGATCCCTACATTTTATAGATGAAGAAGCTGAAGTCCAAGGAGTTTTATGACTTGCCCAAGGTCACACAGAAGATTTAGAGTGTAGAAAAGCCCTTAGGGGCCATCAAGATCAAACCCCCCCATTTTGCAAATGACAAAACTGAGACCCAGAGAGATAAGTTACCTGCCCAAGGTCATCCAGGTTGTGATCTGAACTTGCATTCTCTGACATCAGAGTCAGTGTTTCCCTCCTCCCCCATACTATGCTATCTTTTGGGGCTATTTACTAAATATTTGTTGAATGATTGAATGGTTGAATCAATGAATCCCCCTTTTTTTTTTTGTGGGGCATTGGGGGTTAAGTGACTTGCCCAGGGTCACACAGCTAGTAAGTGTCAAGTGTCTGAAGCCAGATTTGAACTCAGGTACTCTTGAATCCAAGGTCGGTGCTTTATCCACTGCGCCACCTAGCCGCCCCAATGAATCCCTTTTATGGAAAGTGATGAACTGGACAGTATTTGAAGATTTCTATTAACAAGAGCCTCACTCACATAAAACCCATTATAAAGCACTTTGCTGAACCATAGCTTTCATTTGAGTGTGCGACAAATGAGGCTCCCTGTGTACACCTCTCATTCGTACATGGAAAACTGATTGAGCGTTCAACATTCAGCAAGCATTTGTTAATTACCTATTATGCGCCGACCAGTTGGCCAGGCCATGTGATCCCCTTACCTCGTTTGTGAGCTCCATCAAAGCAAGGACCAGGTTCCATCTTGACCCTGTGTTCAGTGGTCACTTAATAGCCATTAAATTAATTAATGAATGGGTAAATGAGAGTAAATGAACCAATACTGTTGCTTCCTTTGAAGAGGCAAAAAAAGGAGGTAGGTACTTTGATAGCTGCAAATTAAAGGAGACAAAATCTGGGTCATATATATATATATATATATATATATATATATATATATATATATATATATATATATATATATATAGAGAGAGAGAGAGAGAGAGAGAGAGAGAGAGAGAGAGAGAGAGATCTGGGCCATATATAGAGATATAGAAATATAGATATATAAGCATAGATAAATAGATAGATAGATAGATAGAAGTTATTTCCATCTAATTTTTTCCAAAGCCTGAGTAGGTGCCATGATAAAGATTCTGGAAAATGATTCCTTCCTGGAGCTCTCTATGGAAATAGCACGTGGGATCCTAGGTTAGAGCTGGGACAGCTACATGTTGTGCAAATATTTGACAGAGGAGGGAACCGAGGTCCTTCAAAGTGAAGTGACTTACCTAAGATCACACAGAGACAGGATCTGATTCCAGTTCTTCTGACTCAAGTCGGTGCTCCTTCCAACAAACCACCAGTCTTCTTTCATTGTCCATTTCCCCACAAAGAGCCCAAATTCTTCTCAGGGCTTTGGAAGAATAAAACACTTTGATGGTGAGGCAGGCATCTCTCTTTGCCTTTTGCTTTATGGCATCTAATTCTCTCCAGCATCGTTAATCAATGAAATTAAATCTTTTTAGAAAATCAATTTAGGTTGATCAATTAGCTGCAATGCGGTGTAAAAGAATACATAATACAGTCAAATTCATATTAAAAACATTCCATCACGGGCAGAATTGACCTATTTTCCAGAATGGGAATTGAGTACCTGCAGGAAATTAGACCTAATCTATCACCGACAGGAGAAAAGCCTTTCAGAAACACTTGGTATAAGACAGATCATTCCACAAAATGGGGAAGACTTGGCAGCCCAGCTCACTTCTAAGGTAGCTGCTGAGGAGTTCAGAGGGTGGGCACTAGAGGCCCTAATGTGGTACAAGACACATCCAGGGAACGTGGTATAATGTTAAGAAAGATAACTGATTCCTCCAGAGTCAGAAGATATGGGTTTAAATCCAGCCTTTATTTCTTATTACCTGTTTAACCTCCAGCAAGTGAATGAGCTCTTGTGTGCTGTTCTATAAATTGAGGGGGTTGAGTTATGTGGCCCCTGAGGTTCGTTTCAGCTCTAAATCCATAATCCTATGATCCTAAATCCCTTCATCTCTCTGGGCCTCAGTTTCCTTATCTGTAAATTTAGAGGTTGGGTTAGATAGCCTCTGAGACCCCTTCTTCCTCTGGATAAATGATCAAATCCATAAACATTCATACCTCTGATACCTGGAAGATAATTTGAATACTTGCCTTATAAACTAAACATCTCATCAATAGAATGTAAGCTCTGTGAGGCCAAGGATTGCTTTATTCTCATCTTCATGCCCTCAGGGCCTACCAAAGTGCCTGGAACATAGTAAAAAAAAAAATGCTTTTTGATTGATTGGAGCGAGAATTTGCCCAATTCATGGGCCAGGGTATCTCAGGCAAGCTAACTCCGACATCTTGCCTCTGTTCTCCTGTTTTCTCAGGGCTGAACCTGTTCTGTCCAGGATCCAAGAAAACCGGAAGAGGGTGATCCTCCCCTCCATCGACAACATCAAACAAGACAACTTTGAGGTCCAGCGGTACGAGAACTCAGCCCATGGCTACAGCTGGGAGCTCTGGTGCATGTACATCAGCCCCCCGAAGGACTGGTGGGATGCCGGGGACCCTTCCCTTCCCATCAGGTCAGTGGCAAGAGAACTTGGAAAGTCTAGTGACAGTCAAATACAGCGGGAGGTTAGAAGAGTGAATGTGAGCCTGTGTGGCGGACCACATAATCTAACCCGCTTTTGTTTTCTCCCCATGATGAGTTGGGGAGTGGCATTTTGTTCTTTTACCCTGGAGCTTCAAATTCTGACTTTGTTGGCACCACGGACAAATGACTCCAGAGTTGCAGTGAGACTGGACCCGTCTTTGTTTTTGCCCCTAGAAATGATGGAAGTTGTTCTTAAGTTAGGCAGCCTAGCAGGGGACAATTTGCTGCTTCAAATCTTGAACCAGGTAAGGGCTGTTGGGAAGGAGATTTATTTTTCTCTCCTGTTTCTCAAATGATGGAAACACTTGTGTTTTAGTAAAACTCCAATATATAGGCCTTCCTGTGGTTTTCTGTAAATATGACTGACTTGGAGGCCATAGGGAAGCCCAGCAATTTTTCATGCTGCTGTCACAAGTAAGAAAAGACAGAATAAATCTGTCTTCCTTTTCATCTAGTTTTAGGAGAGGGAGAGGAACTGGCTATGATTGGGTATTAGGGTATCTATGTGGACCAAGGGCTAGGACTTGCTTCCTGGAGCTTTGAGGGTGTTTCTTGCACTTGGTTAAAAAAAAAAATCAGCTTTAAAAGTACACATGTGGTGGTTTCATATTGCTTGCCTTCTCAAGGGTGGGGAAGGGGCTGGAGGGAGGAAGAGGCTTTGGAACTCATTTAAAAAAAAGAATGTTAAATAAATAAACAAAGTAAAAACAAAATAAAAGGATACACCAGGGAGGTATGGCTACACAGTTCTTCAGCTGGGGGAAATAAAACTACCTGAGTTTATGAGTGGGTTGCAAACTCACTATGGATCAATACTGGTATGTTTTAGTCAAAAATGCCAGTACAAGTTTCAGCTACATTTAGAGAGGGAGAAGGTCCTGGCATATGGAGGTGATGATCTTTGTGTCCACTGCTCTGATGAGACCACAGCTAGAGTATTTTCTTTGGGTTTTAGTGCCACATTTTTAAAGGGACACCAAGCTGGAGAGTGTCCACAGGAGAGTCATCAGTGTGGCAAAGGGTCTTGAGTTCATGCCTTACCAGGATAGTTCAAAGGAATGGGGACAATTTAGGCTGTTAAGAGAACACTCAAGGGCAAGAGACATAACCGGTGTCTTCAAGTGTCTAAAAGGTCCTCACACAAAAGAATGGCTAACATGGCTCTGCTTTGGGCCCTCCAAGGACAGCACTAGGAGTAGTGGTCAAAGGTTAGATTGAGGCAAGTCTGAGCTTGAGGTCTTTTGAGACGGTCTTAAACATATTAGTTGCTTTAGTAAGCAAAAACCTTCATTATTAGATAAGACATTATTATTACAGAGCCTTCTTTTTCTCTTTTTGTTATTGCTTTTCCATTTAGTAGGCTCTTCCTAAATGTGGATTGATTGATTATGTTATTTTCCTGGTTGTTGTTTTTTTTTTAATTTTATTTATTTATTTTTTAAGTGAGGCAATTGGGGTTAAGTGACTTGCCCAGGGTCACACAGCTAGTAAGTGTTAAGTGTCTGAGGCCGGATTTGAACTCAGGTACTCCTGACTCCAGGGCTGGTGCTCTATCCACTGTGCCATCTAGCTGCCCCTTTCCTGGTTGTTTTTACTTCATTTTGCATCAGTTCATATAAGTCTTCTTGTGTTTCTCTGAATTCTTCATATTCTTTGTTCCATATAGGACAGTAATATCCCATGAAATTAGTGTGATAGGCACTGTTTCATATTGGGTAGAACTGGCCTCAGAGCAAGGCCAAGTCCCATCTTGGACATCTCATAGTTGTGGGACCCTAGACAAGTCACTTAATCTCTTGGGACCCCAGATTATAGGTTGCATTAATGGTGAAAACTTACATCAATAGAGGAGCTTTCTTCACTTGAATTTCTATACCAATGAAATCAGGTTTCATCTCTATCCCTATTAGTACATTCATTTACCACAATATGCATTCCTCAATTGATTGGCATCATTTTGTTGTTGGTTCTTTGTTTCTGCAGAGCACTGTGAATCTTGTTGTAAATGTTTGGTCTATATTGGACCTTTCTGCCTAACATGGCTCTCCTTGGGGCTTATGTCTAGTAGTGGGATCCCTAGGGAGAAGATATGAATATTTTAGTCATTTTCTGAACCTAATACCTACTTGTTTTCAAAGTCATTGGACCAATTCTCAGCTGAGTGGGTGATATTTTAAAAGAATGCACACAGATAGAAAATTCCTACTTGCTCATCCTCATCACTATAGTAATGTTATATCCATCCATCCATCCATCCATCCATCCATCCATCCATCTACCTATCTTTCTTTCTTTCTATCTATCTACCGATTATCTATCTTTCTATCACAATTATGTGTGTGTGGGTATATGTATGTGTATATATATGTGTATGTGTATGTATGTGGATATATGTATATGAAGGTTTAAAAAAAGAGGCTGGGAGAGAAGTACAAACCTCTTTAAGATTAGAAAAGGAGACATGGGAAAGGAAATATTACAGGCCTATTTTTACAGCTGTGAGAGAGGCTGATTTATATATCCCTCATGTGGATTGAAATCCTGGGGTGGTGATGAGGGTTAGACGGAGGGAGGTAAGTGTCAATGATCACATGAGAGGGATAGGTCAGGCCAAAACATCTCTGGAAGCCAGAAAATTATTTGCAATGGCCAATATTCTCCTGTATAATTCCGTTGCCTCCAAATTGAATAATGAATTATAACATTATCCGATGATTGATATACTCTTTGGGAAGATCTAAGAAAATAACTTGTCTTGATGTGAGTAATTAGTGTTATTTATTTTTTGCGATACACAAAAATAAATAAAACTAGGGTGCCTGTCATGGCAATTTGTCATTATTATGTCGATATGCTGAGGATTTACTGTTTTGTTGGCTTGGGAAGGTCTCCCTTGCAATCAAAGTGAACCGATCTACACTTTGGCAGATAAACCTGAGAGTGGCCTGAGGCATACTTTCACCAAGGTGGGAGGCTGACCTGAACCAGTTATATAAAGTGCTTTGTCAACTTTAAAGTACTGTATAAGTGAGAGGTTTTGTTATCAGTAAGTCTGTCCTGTGATAGAAGCTTCTGTGTGTATCTCATCAGAGGGGGAGATTGTGTGTGTATTTTTCCCGTAGTTACTGGATGGTTGACAGGTCTGATTGTCTCAGAGGAGGCAGCGGGCTTTTCCCCTTCAGAGATGTACGGATGTCTTGTTAGCAATGACAGTGCCGTTTTATCCTTGGGATGGAGGGGGAGCCTTCCTATAATCTCTACAGCAGGAGGACATATGACTTTCCTTTAGATTTTTGACATCTTTTGCCTGATGACATGGGATGGTGAAGGTTTCTCAGAGATGGGTGTGCTTTGTTACATTCCCTTTATGGTCCTTTTGCTGGTTTTTCTTCCTTCTGTCTCTCCCCATCTCCCTCCTCAAAGTTCAGTCAGCCCTTGGGCACTGGGGGCTCAGCATTCACTGCTGGTCCAATGGGTTTGACTCGGCCTGTCCTTGGATGGCGAGGTGAGACTTACCCCGACTCCTTGAAGATTAGAAGTCAAGGGCACAGATCTGTCTGTTACATGGCAGCGTCAACTGGCTCGACCTCAGAAACGGATCTGGATTGATCTGTGCAATGATATGAAAGAAGAAATGACTGTTTGCTTTGTACACTACTCCCCAACTAGCATGAGAACTCGATTAACTTTCTTTATTTGTTGTTTCTCCTGTTGGAATGGGAGATGCCCTGAGAGCACCAACTCTCTTACTTTTTTATTTCTATCTCTAGGGCTTAGCACATAGTAGGCACTTAATGAATTTTTAAAAATTTGCTTATTTGGGAGGCAGCTAGGTAGCCCAGTGGATAAAGCACCGGCCCTGGATTCAGGAGGACCTGAGTTCAAATCCGGCTTCAGACACTTGACACTTACTAGCTGTATGATCCTGGGAAAGCCACTTAACCCTCATTGCCCCATCCCCCCCCCCAAAAATACTTGCTTATTCATTCATTATAGGATCCCTGAATGAGAGCTAGAAGGGTCATCTGAGCCAACGAGCCTCAGTCCTTTCATTTTTCTTGTTGTTCTGTCCTTTCATTCCTGTCCAACTCTTCATGACCCCATTTTGGGGTGTTCTTGGCAAAGATACTGGGGTAGTCTGCCATTTCCTTCTCCAGTTCATTTGACAGATGAGGAAACTGAGGCAAACAGGGTGAAGTGACTTGCCCAGGGTCACACAGCTAATTAGTGTCTGAGGTCGAATTTGAACTCAAGAAGATGGAGTGTTCCTAATTCCAGGCCTAGTGCTGTATCCACTCTACCATCTAACTGTCCCAACCCTCTCATTTTACACATGATGAAACTGAGGTAAAGAGAGTTTAAAGTGATTTGCTTAAAATCACATGGGTAATAATCAGGAATAGAAGCAGTATTTGAAACCAGGCCCTCCCCAACCATATCTTGCAGCCTTTATGTGTCCTGGGCCAAGGGGATGGATGTAGCATCAGATTCTACCAACCTGGAAAGGATGTCAGTGCTGGTCTATTCAGCTGAGGACTGGGACAGCTCAGTTTGGGGAAAAGAATGTTGAATTCAAAGTTAGAGCACCTGGGTTCAAATCCTGCCTCTGCCCCCGTGTGACCTGTGTGATCTTTCCTGAATCTCTTCTCCCTCTCTCTCTGTCTCTCTGCATCTGTTTCCTCACCTGTAAAATGAGGTGACTGGGCTAGATAGCCTTGAAGGAACCTTCTATCTCTTATCCCTTTGTAGCACCTCCTCTGGGGCTACATCTCCACCCCCTCCCCACATAAGCAAGGGCGGAGCACCCATCCTCGTACCTTACACTGTAATCCTAAAAGGTTGCAATCTGCATTTGTGAAGGGAGTACTTCAGTTTAGGGAATCATAGATCCAGATCCTTTTGGTGAATTTTTTCAGTGTCTCATGTCCTATTCAGGTAGCAAACTCTTGGAGGCCCTTCCATTCCCCATGAGATTTCTTCAGGATACTCTGTATCACAAGAGTTCAAGCTAGAAGGGCCTTTGGACGTCATTTAGTCCAACCCCTTTGTTTTACAGAAGTGGAAACTGAGGCGCATGGATGAATCGACTTGCCTGAGGTCACTCAGGTAGTAGCAGAAGAGTTAAAACTTGAGCCCAGGTCCTCTGACTCCACAGCCTGGGCTCTTTCCACTGTGCCTCACTCCAAAGAGGTGATCTTCACTTCTCCACCTCCCTCAGAGTAGAACATGCAGAGGACATGTTTAATAACTTATGTTAATCGAGAGATACTGTAGGCGTGCCTGAGAAGAGCACTTCTCTCCTTTGTTGCTTTTCATCTGTGGTACCACCCTTAATTTCCCCGAGGTAATGAGTAGCGCTATGGCACTCTTTGGTATGAGGGTGGCTTCTGCATTGGCCACGTTGGAGGGCGAGGCAAGGGTCCCGTCAGCTAATCTTGGGTCTAGAGCTCCTGGAAAGTGGCGAGTGATAGATTCAAAGACCCTGCCTAATGACAGGGAAGGATACCAGCGAGGACTCACAAATCAACAGATCTGATTTAAAATAATAACCATCACACACACATTGTACTCTGTTAGCCAATAGCACCCACCACCCACTGCTGAGTGGGAGGTTACCAATGGGGGATCTCACTGTTCTCTTACTTCCTCCTTGCCACATGGCCAGCCCATCCTGCATTATCCCTGATAATGACATTCCCTCCTGTTCTTTGAAATTCCACACAGGTGGCATCACAGCCTGGTCCTCCCGCCCTGCCAGGAGCCTTTTCCCGGGTGATATTTAACTTTTAAAATGATGATTCTTTGACAAAATTGTATGTTGGTTTCACGAGGCCCATTTGCCTGAATTGCTACTCGGGCTTACACTGAAACAAAAGAAAGGGGAATGGAGGAGAGGACTGCTGTGAGATTAAAGCATAGATTTTTGAGGGAGGAATAGAGAAAAAAAAGCCTCATCGACTCCCTGATTGATGGAATAGGTTTAGTTTGAGGTATGACTCCATTCACATATATCCTTTCCCACCCCTCCCCCCATTCCCATATATTCTTTAAAAGTCTCTGAGCCCTCAGAAAAATGGGTTGCCCATTCAGCTCTAGGTCCGTCCCCCATATAACTTGAGCTCGTTGTAGGTGGAATAAATAGCTTAAGCCTCCATTGGTGCATGCTACTCATAAACTGGGCAGGAACCGCAAATAAATAAAGCGTTTAAGTGAAATTTACAAACAAAATAAATAACAACGCTCAGCACATTGCCTGACATGCAGTAGGTGCTTAATAAATACCACTTGACTTACAGGAAACTCTTAGCTTCCATAAAAAATCAGGAAGGTGGGGCAGCTAGGTGGCGCAGTGGATAGAGCACCGGCCCTGGAGTCAGGAGTACCTGGGTTCAAATCAGGCCTCAGACACTTAACACTTACTAGCTGTGTGACCCTGGGCAAGTCACTTAACCCCAATTGCCTCACTAAAAAACAAAACAAAACAAAACAAAAAAATCAGGAAGGATCTCCATATAGATTCCAACAACAACATAATATTATTATTAATAATAATAATAACAATAACAATAACAGCAGCTAATATTTGTATAGTGCCAGGCACTGTGCTAAGTGCTTTACCAATACTATCTTATTGGATTCTCACAACAACCCTGGGAGGTCAGTGCTTATTATTATCCCCATTTTATAGAAGAGGAAACTGAGGCAAACATAGGTTAAATAACTCATCCAGGGTCATACAGCTAGTAAATGTCTTTGGCAAGATTTGAACTCAAATCCTCCTGATTCCAGGTTCAGTGCTCTATCCACTTTACCTTGCTTGCTGTTCCTTAAATCTCTCACCTCACATGGAATATAGTCGCTCTTTACCTCTATCTCCTAGAATCTCTAGTTTCCTTCAAAGTACAGTCCAAGCCCGACCCTCTATATGAGGTCTTTGCTGATCCTTCCGGAAAACCTGGGTTCAAATCTGGTCTCAGACACTTACTAACTATTTGCCTCAATTTCCTCATCTGTAAAATGAAGATAATAATAAGCACCTTCTTCCCAGGGTTGTTTTAAGGCTCAAATGAGATACTATCCTTAAAGCGCTTACCAAGGTACTTGGCACATAATAGGTACTATGTAAATATTTGTTGTTCTTGTTGTTGTTATTATGATCCCTTTCCTAGGGATCTCTCCTTGAAATGGTTTTGTATTCTTTGTTTAGATTTTGTAATGTTGTATTCTTCCAGTAAGCTTCTTGAGGGCTGGGACTATCTCATTTTGATTTTGTATTTTTAGGCCCTTGCATATAGTCAGTGCTTAATAAATATTTGTTGAATTGAATTGACTTGAATAACCAGACTCCACTGTTGAAAGTTGACAGCGTAGAGGCAGCTAGGTGGCGCAGTGAATAAAGCACCAACCGTGGATTCAGGAGGACCTGAGTTCAAATCTGGCCTCAGACACTTGACACTTACTAGCTGTGTGACCCTGGGCAAGTCACTTAACCCCAATTGCCCTGCCAAAAAACAAAACCAAAAAAAAAAGAAGGAGAAGGAGAAGAAGAAGGAGAAGGAGAAGGAGAAGGAGAAGGAGAAGGAGGAGGAGAAGAAGGAGGAGGAGGAGGAGGAGAAGAAGAAGAAGAAGAAGAAGGAGGAGGAGGAGGAGGAGGAGGAGGAGGAGAAGAAGTTGACAGTATGCTGTCACCCTCTCCTTTCAGGTGGTCAGATGACTACATGTTGGGTATATAATGGGGGAGGGGGATTCCTTTGGAGCAGAGATCCTTAACTTTTTTCTTTTGTCTTCCATGGACTCCTTTGGCATCCTGGGAGAGCCTGTAGACTCCTTCTCAAAAGTATATTTTTTAAATGCATGAAAATAAAATACAAAAAAATTTGTACTCAAATACAATTAGCGAATGAATGAATGAATGAATGAATGAATGAATGAATGAATGAATGAATGTTGATGGAGACCAGGTTAAGAAACCCTGCTTTAGAGGATGGGTTGGGCTAACTGGCCAATGAGGTCTCTTACAACACAAAACTTCTGTCATTACATGATTTAAAAAATTTTTTTTTTGGTGAGGCAATTGGGGTTAAGTGACTTGCCCAGGGTCACACAGCTAGTAAGTGTTAAGTGTCTGAGGCCAGATTTGAACTCAGGTCCTCCTGATTCCAGGGCTGGTGCTCTATCCACTGTGCCACCTAGCTGCCCCATTCCATGATTTTTAACCTTATTCCAGTGGAACTCGTATCTCCCCATAATGTTTCAAGCAAGCAATCACAGGAATTGATTAAGTCTTGGATATGGTCCAGACCCTGTGCTAAGCACCAGAAGATTCACAAATAAAACACAACCAGTGCCTGCCCTCAAGGAGCTTACACTGTAATTGGGGAGTCAATGTCCATCAATCAGGACATGGGAGATTTCATGTTTTCCTGAAGCCAGTGAAGATGAGGGATGCGACTCATCTGAATCTCCTAACAACCTTTGAGGTAGAAAGGATAGAATCCTTTTCTTAGAGCTCAGCAGTGTGCCCAGGGCCAGGTGGTCAGTAAATGTTGGCTCCGCCTTTACCTTTCCCAAATGACCTTGAGGGGAAGACCTTTTCCTCCCATTTCCTCTTGGACATCAATAACACCTGTACCAACACCATCAGATGAGTCTGCAAGGCCATGATGCGCATACAAAGCACCCACCTACCTTTCCCTTCTCATCTCCTCTCATCTCGGCCTCAATCATTCCATAATTTGTTGAATAAAAATCCTTGGGCTTCTGACATGATTCTGTGTGTGAGGACACTACTGAGTGGAGTCTTAACTGCAGAGACGTGGCCATTGGCCTTGAGTGGTTCATTCAGACGGTGCCTGCCTGGTGATTACAATAGAATCTAAATTTGTCTCCTTCAAATTAAAACTGGCCGTTGGGCGGTCACTCTATAACTGACAGCAAAAGAACCAAACCAAAACAGAAAAAAAAAACCCCACTTGCTAATAGATTACTAATGTCTTTCTGCTCCAGGCACAGGGGAAGATTGCATCATTAAGTTGTCGTGATGTTATTTGAGAATAGAAACGATTCTGTGCATTCCAGCTTCATTTGGCAAAGGGGAGCAAGTTATCAGCATCAATCCACTTTCAGTATTATCACAGAGGATATCATGGGAAATTAGACAATGGAAACTCCAGCGATAGCTGATAATCGCCCAGCTCTGGGCATCTCCTCTGATCCTGTTGCCCTTTGCCCTCTTGAACATGATGTATAGAGTGTGACCTTAAGTTCAGTTAAATCCAAATGTTACCTTTCGCATGAGACCTTTCCTGGTCTCCCTGCCCTCTCCCCCAGCTCTCTGTTTCTCTCTCTCTCTCTCTCTCTCTCTCTCTCTCTCTCTCTCTCTCTCTTCTCTCTCTTAGCATATATAGTTAGCTAGCTACCCAGAGATATCCGTTTCTATATCTCTATCTCATATATGTATAAATAGAGATACATGTAGAAATATGTAGAGCTATATGTATGTATCTCTATATAGAAATATAGATCTTACATGTATATATTTATTTTCATGTTGTCTCCCTTGTTAGAATGTATATTCCTTGAGTGAGAAGATTATTTTAACCTTTCTTTGAATCCTTATCATTTAACACAGTGCCTGAACCATAGTAGGTGCTTAATAAATGGTCATTGATGGACAACACCTTATAAATTCATTCAAGGAACATTATGGGGAAAAGGAGATTTTCTTGCACTAACATAATTCTTCTGGATGTGTTTTGAGTTTGAGTTCTGCTCCCTTACCCATGAGAATGGATAGTTGATTCTGTATTTTTTAAAGTGTTTTATTATTTTCCAGTTACATATAAGGATAGTTTTCAACATTTGTTTTCACAGGATTTTTAGTTCCGAATTTTTTTCTCCCACCCTCCCTTCCCTTCCTCTTCCCCAAGACAGAAAGCAGTCCAATATAGGTTGTGTATGTACAATCACATTAAGCATATTTTTACATGAATCATCTTGTGAAAGAAGAATCAGAGCACAAGGGAAAAAACTCAAAAAAGAAGAAAAAAAATGGTCCAAAAGTAGAAAAAGTATGGTTCAATCTGCATTCATAATTCACAGTTCTTTTTTTCTGGATGTTGAGAACATTTTCTATCATGAGTTCTTTGAAACTGTTTTGGATCATTGCACTGCTGAGAAGAGCCAAGTCTATCCCCATTGTTCATCATACAGTGTTGCTTTTACTGTGTACAATGTTCTCCTGGTTCTGCTCCTCAGTCAGCATCAGTTCATGTAAGTCCTTCCGGGTTTCTCTGAACTCCTCCTGCTCATCATTTCTTACAGCACAAGAGTATTCCATTACATTCATATACCACAACTTGTTTAGCCATTCTCCTATTGATGGGCATTCCCTCGATTTCCAATTCTTTGCCACCACAAAGAGAGCTGCAAGAAATATTTTTGTACATGTGGGTCCTTTTGTTGATTCTGTATTTTCATAAATCCACAGCAGGAAAAGATGGCAGGGCAACTGTAAGATAATGGGATTAGGCCAGATAGCCCAAGCTAAAGAAGGAGAAGCAGGGGTACTTTACTTGTGCACCTACAGTGGTTTTTGCAAATCTTATCTGAGAGCTCATGGCACATGAATAATTTATGTCCAAGTGGGAACTGGAAGATGGTTAAACTAATGGTGAAACCACCCCCTCCTTGAAGTGTGGCCCTGGTTTTTCTACATCCCTTGGCAGGAGTTTGCATTTTTTCTTTAAGTCAGGGGATAAACAACATCTGCTCACACATGGCAGCTTTGAGGGGATGGCTAATGCAGAATGACCTTCTGCTGGAATCACTTGGGCTTCCCGTTCTGTGTTAGGTAGCTCTGTAGCTGCCAGGTTAGGGATGTTAGTGAGGCATCATTATTAAGAGCTGTTGCTTAGCAAGCTGTAATCCTTAATTCACCATACCACTTAGCAGTAACTCCCAAAGACCCACTCCATTCTCTGGAAGAGTAGACAGAGCAGTTGGTGCTCTTAGGGAAGACATCACCCCAATGTCTTCATACATCCCCCAGTGTTTCCATACATTCTTTCCTGAAATTGTTTCTTCAGATGTGGATCCAGCATCTGGGACATTAAAATCATGGCAAAAAATGCCCCCCAAAAAAAACCTCAGAAAGGGAGATTCAGGATGTGACTAGCATAGAGCACCGGCAAAGGCTGGGCTAAAGAAGAAGTATTTTTGAGACTTTATTTTATTTTATTTTATTTTTTGCAGGGCAATGAGGTGTGAGATTTAAAATTAGATATACGAGCATTAAACTCCCCTTTTAACTTTTCCCTTATATATCTCCCAGACCACTAAGAAAAAGAAGTCTCTGTGCTTTAATCAGTGAGGGATTAATTTTTATTGTTTGGGAATTAATTAGACAACAAAAGGTGATACCAATAAGAGAAATAGGAAAGTAGAAATACAAATGAATAATCTTAGATCTAAGCTTAGTCTATATTCTTTTATAAAACTCACCGAATCCCAAACTGCCTGCCAGGCCGAGAACCAGCACCGAACACCAAAACGGGCCACCATGGCTAAGCTGCAAAGCCAGAGAGACCGAAGTTCCGTTCCACCCTCAGTTTTAAGTTGGCATCCCGGAAGTTCATCACAGTCTCTACCCCAAAAGGGAGGTCCTTCAAAAGCCGCTTCAGTAGCATGTGTTCAACTCTCAAACGATTCAGCTAAAACTTACATTTTTTACCACAGAGGGTTAAGTGACTTGCCCAGGGTCACACAGCCAGTAAGTGTCAAGTGTCTGATGCCGGATTTGAACTCAGGTCCTCTTGAATCCAGGACCAGTGCTTTATCCACCGCGCCACCTAGCTGCCCCTTGAGACTTTGGCAAGAGGATGTCATTTGTCAAGTCTTGGTTACAGTGTTTCTTAAATGCCTGCTGTTTATCGTGCTTTTCAAGGATGGTGAGGTGGGCACAGCTTCTGACCTGGAGGAATTTTCTGACTAGTAAAAAAACAGGGGTTCTACATATATCATGCATTTGAGTGGGAAGGACCTTAAAAGCCCCCCTCATTTTACAGATGAAGAAAACTAGGGCCTAGAGACAGGAAGTGACTTGCCTAAGGTCACCCAGATAGTAAGTGTCTGAGGAAGGATTCAAACCCAAGTCCTCTGACGCCCCAAATTTAGTCCTATTCCCACTGCTCTATATTGCCCCAGAAACAGCCAGAGGGAAGCCTTAGTGGATAATAATGTGAATGGGGATCAACAGGGTAATGTAGCAACCAAAAATGCTAATGCAGGATTCATTCAATCCATCCAGCAACAAGCATTTATTCAGCACCTACTATTTGCCAAGCACTGTGCTCAGGGTTTTCCAAATATTATCTCTTTTGTCTTCACAACAGTCTTTGGAGGTAGGTGCTATTATTATCCTCATTTTTTATAGTTGGGGAATCTGAGGCAGACAGAGGTTAAGTGGCTTGCTCACCATCACACAGCTAGTAAGCATCTCAGACTGGATTTGAACTCAAGACTTGCTGGCTCCAGACCCACTACTATGTCCACAACTTCCTAATAATGTGAATACCCTCCAGTGGAATGGTTTGTCTTGGGAGGTCGTGGATTGTCCTTTATCAGAAATCTTCAAACAAAAGGGGGTGACTACACAGGCTCACTTAGGAGGGGGCTTGTCCAGGTCTGGTTTGGACCAGATACCTTTGGAGTTTTCTTCCTGTAGGTGATACAGTCGTGAAGATTTGGAGATAGGAGCTATGGTCTGGAACAGGCAGAATTCACCTTCGAGGATGCATCGGCTTTGGATTGGCAAAGAAAATCATGTTTGGTTAATTGGGGATGTCTCTGAGGATAGAAACCCAGGCTATCAGCTATTTCCTCTGTAGCCAGGAGAGAGTCCTCACCTAGCCCCAGGGTCTGACAGGGATGGGTATGAGGCAGTCAGGGCAGAGGATGAAGAGACTGAACATCTGGTGGCTTGTGGGTGGGTACAGAAACAGGGAGACAAAGGGATTGCAGAGATGGAGCTTTAAGAGAGTTTGGAGGGGCAGCTAGGTGGCGCAGTGGTTAAAGCACTGGCCCTGGATTCAGGAGGACCTGAGTTCAAATCCAGCCTCAGACACTTGACACTTACTAGCTGTGTGACCCTGGGCAAGTCACTTAACCCCCATTGCCTGCAACCCCCCCCCCAAAAAAAAAAAACCAAACTAAAAAAAGAGAGTTTGGAGGTCAAGTTCATGCCTCTTACTTAAGTCATTAGCCCAAGGTCACATAATTAGGATGATGGGATCTTAGATCTAGAGCTTGAGAGAACCCTGCTGTCTAACCCTCGAATTTTACAGATGTGGAAACTGAGTCCCAGAGAGGCTAAGTGATCACCCAAATAGGGTCATGGACTAGTGATGGAACTAATCTCCTAGACCATATAATTTTACAGAGAAGGAAACTGAGATCCAGAAAGTTTAAGCAACTGGCTCAAATAGTAGACAGTAATATAGTAAGAGGCAGAGTTGAGTTTTGAACTCGGATCCCATGACTCCAAGTTCTATGCTCTTCCACTGTGTCATTGGGGAGGACACCATCATGGCATCCTTCAAAGGTCTTCCAAGAGCTTGCCCAGTGAATGTTCTCTGGGGAGAGAGGGGCTCTTTGGGTGCTGGAATATTAATCTACGGTGGAGAAAACAAACATGTGCGGGGTCTTTCTAACGCTCAGCATTTGACCCGCTGAGCTTGGTAAGCTGCCAGTGGGGGCCTTGACGCTACAGAGCCCAAACTCCTCCCCCCTCCTGTGAAGGGGGCAAGGACAGGTCAGAGCAAAACCCCACTGAAGCCCTGATTGATTGTCTCACCTGTACACAGGAGAGGAGTAGGCCGTTGGTAGAATTTATCTTCTGGTGGAGTTCTAGTAGTGATTAATTCTAGTCATCAGCATAATATTATTATTATTTTTTTTTGGTGAGGCAACTGGGGTTAAGTGACTTGCCCAGGGTCACACAGCTAGTACGTGTTAAGTGTCTGAGGTCAGATTTGAACTCAGGTCCTCCTGACTCCAGGGCCAGTGCTCTATCCACTGTGCCACCTAGCTGCCCCATCAGCATAATATTCTTAGACCTTTTCAGGTATTTGCAGGATGGTATAAAGAGTGTTGAACTGTCTGTGCCTCAGTTTCCCATCTGTAAAATGAGGTTGGACTGGATGGCCCTCGGGTCCCTTCTAGCTCTACAGCTGTGATCCCATGATCTCGAAAGGAGGGGGTGGAACGTGTTGCAGTGGGAAAGTGCTAGATTTGGGGTCAAATCCTGGCTCCTTCACTTACTATTGAGGTGACCCCAGGCAAAGTATGTAATGTCTCTGAGCTTCAGTCTTCTCTTTTATAAAATGAGGGGATCATACTAGATGACATTGTAAGGTGACTTGCCCAAGGTCACTCAAGTGGTGAGCATTGGGACAGAATTTGAACCCAGGTCCTCAAGCTCCCAGACCTAGTGTGTTTTCCATTGTACTGTGCCCAGGGAGCTCTGGTGGATCTCCAAGAGCATATGGCCCTTTCTGGAATGGGGCCTTCTGATGGATTTGGGAGCATATTCTTCCTGAATACATTTGAGATCTCTTGATACCTTCTGTGAACCACCTACACTAGACCAGAAATATCCGAGGGTTTTGTTATTTTTTTTTTTAAGGTTAGTTCTGTTTTCAATAGGTTTCACGGAGACCCTAACCCTGCTGCCAAATGCTTTCACTTGGCGAGTAAAATGCCCATTTAGCGTCCTTGGGACAAGGCAGCATGTGCGGGGGGAGATTCTTCTCCAAGATGACAGACCTAGTCCATGTCAGCCAGGCATATATCGGGGGCAGCTCTCGGCAGTGAATAGACCAGATCTGAATTATGTCTGAAGGGTCCCGCTCTCCCCCTCCCTCACCCCACCCCCACCCCCACCCGCGGTGGTTCAACGTGGTGAGTTTTCAAATAGCCAAGGGATTTCATTTAAAATTTGTTTTGTATTTAATAGTATGGAAAATGCCTTGCTTTTGACTTATAACTCTTGAGTTACAAGCCTGTAACCAGAAATACTGCTGGACTTAAATTAAGAAGGTTGCCACAGGGTGAATTTGCTAAATTGGCCTGGCTGGCTGGGGTGGAGGGAGGGGGCACAGGGAGTCCCAGTCTCTTTCCTCCTTCATCTAGGCCTGAGCTGGTGAAACAGCCTCGCATGATGGAGAACCTACATTTGGAACCACGGGGCCTTGGGTCTGAACCTCATCTCCAATGTCTGCTAGCTGGGCGACTCTGGATAACTTTTCTAAGCCTCACTTTGCTGATCTGTAAAATGGGAATAATGAGTGTTCTGCAGACTGTAAAATACTCCACACAGTACACAGCAGCTACTGTTGTTATTTTTATTTTATTATTATTCTGGGGGGGATGGGGCAATGAGGGTTAAGTGACTTGCCCAAGGTCACACAGCTAGAAAGTGTCAAGTGTCTGAGGCTGGATTTGAACTCAGGTCTTCCTGAATCCAGGGCCGGTGCTTTATCCACTGTGCCACTTTATCCACTGCCCCAATTAGCACTCTTCTAACAGGAGGAGCAAGGGGGCAGTGAAGGCTGGCCAGGGGAGGAGAGTTGGGAGTCTTCTCCTGCCTCATTTCTAGGGAGAATCTAAGAATGATTTCTGTGAACCCAATCCCAAGCTCCAGGGACTCTGTTCCCTCCCCCGTGTCCAGGTTCTCCTGTACTAACAGCTAACCCATTTTGGCAGCTCATGAGAGCGGGCCCCGAGAAACTCATTGAGACCACGTTCCTTAACTAAGCAGAACGTTTGAGCCTCCAACCCCGTATTCAATGTGGCACTCGTTTCAAAAGCATTTTGATATCCCGAGCTTCATGCAGACTGCTAATATGGACTGACATGGAAGGCTGGGGACGGTAGTTAAGTGAGTCTATGGGGCTCCATGGGGCACACATTAAGTTCAATTGAGGCTCCAGGCTCCTTGGAAGTACGAATGAAAAATAAAAGAAATGAGAGAGAGAGAGAGAGAGAGAGAGAGAGAGAGAGAGAGAGAGAGAGAGAGAGAGAGAGAGAGAGAGAGAGAGAGAGAGAGAGAGAGAGAAGTAACTTCTCCTTGAGGGAGTAAACTTCGCTCTGGCTGACCCTTCCCAGGGAGCTGCAGGTTTTAGGCAGATAAATTGTTCAGGCAATAAATGTTGGAGGCCACAAAAAGATGGAAGCCAGAGTTGGCTGGGTGCCAGCAGGTGTTTTTAGTTGGGGTGAGGATGGAGAGTTGGGAACTCTGCCCCTTTTCCCATTAGAGACCTGACCGAGTCTGCTAATTGCCCAACAGGCGTTAATGCTCACTCTAGCATCATGGGAAGGGAGGCATTGTGGAGGGTGGCTGAGAAAGGAAACAGGGGCATCTTACTTCTCCCTAAACCAGCCCCGAGGTAGTTCATTTAGATCTTTTTTTTTTTTCTATTGCCATCTGGCTCCAGGGATGGAGATGGGGGCAGTAGGGAGGAAGTGGTTGGAAAGGACTGTTTCTCATTGTTATATTCTTTTGTGGTCTTGTCCACTGGTACCTTAGAATGAGTCCTAGTATACATAAATGTAAATCATAAAATAAGTGGCAAAATACAAAGGATGCTTATTATATTAAAATAAAGATGTCATTTTTTTTTCTCATCCAACTTCATGGATTCCCTGGACATTTTTCTCTAGAGTGACTCCATAGATCTAAGGTTAACACCCCCTGGTCCAACCCAATCTAGCCAAACCACACCGAAAGGTAACCCCAGAACACTACAGCTTTGGGTGTTTGGCAAGGCTGCCTGCCTTGGCCTTGGCCAATTTCAGTACAGTGATGTTATAACCCTTTCATGGTCCTCCCAGACTAGCTTCTCCCCCTTCCCACCCCCCATCATCAGCATTAGGGGAGCCTCTGACAAGAATATGCATTGAATGCTATTGGCGCAATGCTGGTTATGCCATTGGCCTTGGCATCAGGGACCCCAAGGTGGAGTCTGACACTCATTATCTTTTTTTTTTTTTTTTAGTGAGGCAATTGGGGTTAAGCGACTTGCCCAGGGTCACACAGCTAGTAAGTGTTAAGTGTCTGAGGTCGGATTTGAACTCAGGTCCTCCTGAATCCAGGGCCAGTGCTCTATCCACTGCGCCATCTAGCTGCCCCCTGACACTCATTATCTTGCAAGATTGAGTCAGCCTGGTCCTCACTTCTCTTCAGAACCCTCTGGCCTTCTGGTTGGACCCTCTGACTAGAGGCCAGGGCCATGGGCTCTGGGGCTGTATTTAAGGAGGGGGCTTAGCACAATCTCTCTTCCCATTTCTTACCAACTACACCATTTTTGGAGTGCTTTGAAACTCTCCAACTTGCCCCTGCATAGGGTACTCCCCTCCCTTCTTCCCATCCCCCTTTTAGCTTCCTTTTGTGTTGTCTTTCCCTAGAAGATTGGGTTTTTTTGTTTTTTTGTTTTTGTTTTTGTAGGGCAATGAGGGTTAAGTGACTTGCCCAGGGTCACACAGCTAGTAAGTGTCACGTGTCTGAGGCTGGATTTGAACTCAGGTCCTCCTGAATCCAGGGCCGGTGCTTTATCCACTATGCCACCTAGCTGCCCCACTCCCTAGAAGATTGTAAATTCTTTGAAGACAGGGATCATCTTTGTCTTGATTGTACTAGTCTCTGGTGCTTAGCACAGCGCCTCCCCATCCCCCACTCTTACTTCTCCTGGCCCCCTACCTTTCTCCTTTCTCTTTCTCCATCTGCTGTTCTCTGCATCTCTCCCTCAGCCTTATTTCTCTTTCTCTCTTTTCCCCCTCTCTCCTTGCCTTCCTCCTCTTCTACTTATTCCCTTCTCCTTTCTCTTTCTCCCTTGTTTACCTATTCCTTCCTTATCCCCTTCTTCTCTATTCCTCTCTGATCTCCCTCCTCCCCTCTCCTGGAAAAACCACAATAGCATCTTGAAAGTAACTATGGAGGAGGGGAATGGCAACCAGAGAACCTGCTCCAAGAAACTTCTAATTGCAGAGTCTCCCAATCCGACAGTATGTGGGGAGGGCGGAGCAGAGGCCGACAACCATGAAATTAAGGCTTCGTAATTGGATTATTCTGAGTGGCATCTAGGAGTGGGCATGGAAGGAGCAGGGCTGATGCCTCATCCTGCTTGTGAGCCCAGGTGGTCTCTGCCCCCCGGGAAGATGAGAACAGAGAACAAGGATGCTATCTTGGAGATCAGGTGATTTCTATTTTGGTTCTCTGTTTTGCCTAGCAGAGGCTGCTACCTGTCAAATCTGAATAGACTGGCACCCTAACATCACAGTTTTGGATCAGTCACTTTCGTGGCTGTGGGCAGGGTGATGGTATAGAGACAGCATTGGCTTGGGAGGCAGAAGAGCTGGGTCCTGCTCCTTGCTCTACCACTTCCTGGCTCTGTGACCCCAGGTGTATCATTTAACTTCTAGGCCTCAGTTTCCCCATCTATAAAATTAGAAGATTGGGCTCAATGACTTCTAAAGTCCCTTTTTAGCCATGATCCTCTGATTTGGGCAGGACCCTTCACCTCTCTCGACTTGGTTTGTCATCTGTAAAATCAACATGGCTCCCCAGAAAGAGGAGTAGATTGGGGATCAAGGGACTTGGGCTCTGTTCTATAAGGTGATTCATGACTCTTGAAGCAATAATAACAGTGATAATTTCCATTTATAGGGTGTTTTCAGGTTTATGAAATATTTCACACACATCATCTAATTTGAGATCAGTGAGATAGGTACTCCAAGGGTTTGTTTTGTTTTTGAGGGGAGGGGTCTGGACCCATCGTTTCAGTTGACCAATCAATCAACAGACATTGATTAAACACTGTTTGCCATGCACTGTGACAGGCACTGGAAATACCAATGCAAAAAAAAAAAAAAAAGCCAGCTCTACTTTTGAGGTGTCTCCATTCTCCATATAAAAAAACTCTCTTTCAGGAACTGGTTCTATGTCATCAGCTCCTTCTCTTTCACTGATAATCTCAAAGAGCAGCTTGGGAACACTAAGGTGTTAAGTGACTTGCCCCAGTCACACAGTGCTGGAGGCAGGGCTTGAACATAGGTCTTCCGGCCACCCTGCCTCTTGTCCTGCACATAGTAGGCGCTTAATAAGTGTTTTTCAAACTGAATTTATTTGAATTACATCGCAAGCATAGACTATGAGTCATCTATCTAATTTACAGGTGAAGAAACTGAGGCTGGGGAAGGTAAATGGTCCTATAGTTTCCCATAGTTAATTGATCCTAAGTCTTCCATACTCCGAGTCCAGTGGTCTTCCCATCCATCTATGGCAGACTGCTTCTCCTGGGGATGCAGGTTCTGGTCGTAACAGCCTGGGCATGTGGGGGAAGACTCAGCTCCTTACAAGGTATAACCCATCCTCCCTAATTAATCAAACAAAACCTGATGGTCAGTTATTTTCCCTGAGTTTAGGACCCTCATTCTTTATCCTTTCTGGTGTCATGGACCCCTTTGGTCATCTGGTCAAGTCACTGGATCCCTTCTCTGTATAATGTGTTTAAATGCATAAAATACATATAATTACAAAGGAGGCCAGTTATATGGAAACATGGAATTTCAAGATGATTTTTAAAGATCAGAGACTGGGGCAGCTAGGTGACACAGTGGATAAAGCACCGACCCTGGATTCAGGAGGACCTGAGTTCAAATCTAGCCTCAGACACTTGACACTTACTAGTTGTGTGACCCTGGGCAAGTCACTTAACCCCAATTGCCTCACCAAAAAACAAAAAACAAAAAAACCCAAACAAACAAAAAGATCAGAGACCTCAGGTTTAACATCCCTGGTTTAGAAGGAGCACTGCTTCCATGTAGGGCCAGGTACCAGTCTCCGGAATTCATCAGCATCCACCATCTGAACGTCTGGGGGCACCACTCTGCTTGTAAGAAGGATCTCTGGTTTGCCAGGCAGAACAAAGACCATAGATCCTGCCCCTTCTGAAAGGAAAGCTGTTGGTGGAAATGGAGTCCACAGGTCTGACTGGCCATTCCTTCTAATTATCTGAGAAGGGGGACAATGATTGACCACAGAGTGGGGAAAAAAAGCAAACAACCTGGGACCAATTTGCTTTATAATACACTTTTCCCACAAGCAACAAAAAAGGAGAAAAGAAAACCAGGGATGAGGATTGCAGCCACAGTTGTCCTGCATCCAAGAAGGTACTGCAGTGGGTATTCATTAAAGGTGTGCCTGTGCTAGGCACTGTGGATGCAAAGTGAGACAGTCCCTGCCCTCAGGGACCTTCTAGTCTGGGGGCAGGGTACAGCATGTGCGAAGAATGGAACACGCATGGATCATTGGAAGAGGAGGGAGGAGAGAAGACCAACAAAGAAAGTGGGGGCAGGGCTCAGGAAAGGCTTTCTTTAGGATAGAATTTTACCTACAAGACAAATACAGTACAAATGATGGAAGGCCCTCAGCATCACTGTGTATGTCACCTCAAGGAGAAGCATGCATCTTCTTTACTGGCCAACAGTTAGTCTGTGGACAGAAACTGTGAGGAGAAGTGGAATTGGGAGGGGAAGTAGAAACTTTGGAAATTAGTTTTTGGAACTTGTAATATAATTCACCAAGTTTTTATTGAATGCCTGCTGCATAGGCTTGTTCCTAAGCCAAGAATGGTGATAAAGTCGAAGAAGCATTGAAATGGAAGGACTTTGTTTGAACCCTGGTTCTGTTCTTGGATGGCTTCAGGAGAGTCATTCCCCATCTTTAGGATTCAGCTTTTTTCTACTAGAAGGGCTAGGTTATAGATGGAAAACTGGAAAGGTCCCCAGAGGCCCTCTGTCCAACCCCCTTAAAGATGGGGAAACTGAGGACCTTGGTAGTTAAGTGACTTGTCACAGGTCACACAGGTAATAAGCATCAGAGGTGGAATTTGAACCCAGAACCTTGGACTCCAGAACCCTCACTCTTTTCACTGTTACCATACAACTTTCCTGTGACCTTTAAGATTTCCTTCAGCTCTGAATGCCTAGTGAATTATAATAGATTTTCCCTCTGCACATTTCTCTGAAAGATTTGAAAACCAGAACCTTGAGACTTCATCATCCTTATGTTTTAAGGGGGAAAATATTAATATTGTATTCTGAGTTTTAGCCACCATTTTTATTATTTTAACATTAGTCTGAGCCTAAGCGTTTCTAGCATAGAATGGTTATATTTATAGTTAATAAACATTTATTATGCACCTACTGTGTGCCAGAGACTCTGTGTTAAATGCTGGGGATACAAAAAAAAAAAGATAATCCTTCCCCTCAAGGAGTTTACAGTCTAACAGGAGAAGATAATACTCAAAAGGAAGCTGAAAGGAAGATGATACCAGAAGCACCATGTTCATGGAGTCAAAACTGAGCAAAGGAACTGATGGGAAATGAAGAATTAGCTGCCAAGTCCTGAGCCCCTTATAAAGGAAGGCTTTGGGAGGATAGAAAAATGTGCAAACTGACTTTGCTCCCCCCCCACCTCCATGATTCCCTTAGGTGTCTTTCTAAAACCAAGACAACTTGAGGCAACATTTATAGAAGTTTAACAAGGAAAGTGTCATGAAATGATAAAAATACAGCTTGGGGTTTTATCTAATAACTAGAACAATAGTCTCTTTTCCCACTTAATAGTATTTTATTCTTTTCCAATTACATGTAAAGATAGTTTTCAACACTCATTTTTGTAAGATTTTGAATTCCAATTTTTTTCCCTCCTTGCCCCCTCCCGAAGACAGCAAGCCATCTGATATAGGTTATACAGTACAATCATTCAAAACGTATTTCCACATGAATCATGTTGTGAGAGAGAAATCAGAACGAAATAGGAAAATCATGAGAAAGAAAAAACAAGTGAAAATAGTATGCCTCAACCTGCATTTAGATTCCATAGTTCTTTCTCTGAATGTGGAGAGCATTTTCCACCATCAGACTTTTGGCGTTGTCTTGGATTATTGTATCACTGAGAAAGAGCTAAGTCTATCATGGTTAGGCATCACACAATGTTGCTGTTACTGTGTACAATGTTCTCCTGGTTCTGTTCATTTCACTCAGCATCAGTTCATGTAAGTCTTCCCAGGTTTTTCTGAAATTGGCTTGCTTATCATTTTTTCCTTTCTTTCTTTCTTTCTTTCTTTCTTTCTTTCTTTCTTTCTTTCTTTCTTTCTTTCTTTCTTTCTTTCTTTCTTTCTTTCTTTCTTTCTTTCTTTCTTTCTTTCTTTCTTTCTTTCTTTCTTTCCTTCCTTCCTTCCTGCAGGGCAATGAGGGTTAAGTGGCTTGCCCAGGGTCATACTGCTAGCAAGCGTCAAGTGTCTGAGGCCAGATTTGAACTCAGGTCCTCCTGAATCCAGGGCTGGTGCTTTATCCACTGTGCCATCTAGCTGCCCCTTGCTTATCATTTCTTACAGCACAATAATATTCCATCACATGCATATACCACAACTTGTTTAGCCATTCCCCAATCGATGGGTATCCCCTCAATTTCCAATTCTTTGTCACCACACAGAGCAGCTATAAATATTATTGTACATGTGGGTCCTTTCCCCTTGTTTATGATATTTTTGGGATACAGACCTAGTAGTGGTAAATAATTGTCCCTTAACCATTCCTAAAATCCTCATGGAAACCCTCCTCCTTAAACCCTCAAGGTCTCTCCCACTCCCCTGCCCACCACCCATGCTTATCACAGATGTTCAATCGGTCATCCTTTCGGAAGGGAGAAAAGAGCACTGCCCTTCAGTATGGGTTTTAGTCCATTGGCCTCAGGGGATGGGGAAAGCAATAATCTTAACTTGACAAGAGGTCATTTTTGTTCTAAATTTACTCTCTACCCTCAATCCCTAATTTTAGCTTTTGTTCATGATATGTTTTCCTAAAGGGAAACATCTGGAAAGGATTTTAGATTTGAGGAAATATTTCTCAATATTCTTTTCTTAAATAACAAACTACTGCTGCTGCTGCTGCTGCTGCTGCTGCTGCTGCTACTACCACCGCCACCACTACCACTACTGTTCCTTCTCCTTCTCTTTTTCCTCCTCTATAAAATAGGAATAATAATGGCACCCACTTCCCAGGGTTGTGGTGAGGACCAAATGAGATAATAATTGTCAAGAGCTTAGCACAATGCCTGGCACATAGTAGGTGCTATATAAATGTTAGCTCTTGTCGTCATCATCGTCGTCGTTGTCATCATCATCGCTACTACTTCTATTGCTGCTGCTAGTTACCATTCATATAGTACTTTAAGGTTTTCAAAGTGCTTGACAAATGTCTCTTTTTTTCCCCTCCCAATAACCCTGAGAGATGGGTGCTGTTATTATTATTATTCTCATTTTACATATAAGGAAACTGATGCCCAACTAGATGAAGTGATTTGCCCAGAGTCACAGAGCTAGTAAATGCCTGAGGTCAGATTTGAACTCAGGTCTTTTGGACTCTAGACCCAGCACTCTATCTCCTGCTCTAAAAAAGGTGTTTGTTTTTTCTAAATATGCTTCTACACTGAGTAGCTTCAATGAGAACAACACCCCAAGCTGTGTAGGGGACCATTTCTTTTCTTTTTTATTGGCGGGGCAATGAGGGTTAAGTGACTTGCCCAGGGTCACACAACTAGTAAGTGTCAAGTGTCTGAGGCTGGATTTGAACTCAGGTACTCCTGAATTCAGGGCTGGTGCTTTATCCACTGCGCCACCTAGCTGCCCCCAAGGGGACCATTTCTAAACAGCTTAGTAGAAGGCTTTTCTGTGGTTTCTACATATGTTCTGTATGAAAGAGTGGCAGTTGATGAGTTAGTCTGATATCTACCTCTTAAGCAGCATGTCCTTGATCAAAAGGGGGTGGGGGAAGAAGATACAAGAAAGGGAGATCTCATCTAGGCCTTTGAAATCTGTTCTCTTGTAGCAGGTAGCATTGAAATAATTCTGAATCTGGTCTGTTCTCATTAAGAAGCCAAGTATTTAATGCCTTTTGTTCAGAGTCCTCCAAACAAAGAGGTGATAATGGAAGCTGAGCTTCTGGAGGGGGTGCAGCGATCCTTCATCCTGGAGAGTTAAAAGGATCCTCAGAGTGAGTGCTGAGAGGGCCAAGCTTTCCCTCCCTTCATGTACACTTTAATGCAATGTCCCTTTTACTCAGCGATGCATAAATAGATAGAGTTTTGAATTAAAACAAACAAATTCAGAATGAGACGTCTGTTATCATTGCCATCAGACCCCCAGACTGCTCTTTGCTGCCTGTGTCTGCTGAAGATTGACAGCTTTGGGGAGGCTGCCCTCAAGGTAACTGGATCATTGATGTTTTTGGATTCCTTCCTCTGCCTTCCTTTGCTCTGGTTTGAAATGTGGTCTCCGTGGGGTACAGGGGGTTGTGGAAGACGTGTTGCCCTTGCACGGATGGCCCTCGGCTTGTCCATTTCTGGGTATTAGAAATTGATTCTGAGGAGGTCGGAGTTAGAGGTGAAGGGAGATTCACTTCCACCCTCATGTCTTTATAGTTCCTTCTAGTGCTAAATACTGGAACTGTGTGATCCCAGAGATGTAATCACAGGCTATAGAGATGTAATAGGTATTTGTGACATCCCTAGACTGCCCAAGATGGCGGCACCCGAATGGAAGATACCATGTTATAGAGAAATACCAAGAGAAATGGAATTAAAGATACAAGATGGGCAGCCCTGGGACAGTAATGCTGCTCTTAACCACTTAACTCACTTTGAGTTGGGATTGCCAGTGAGTTTTATATTCTCTCTCTCTCTCTCTCTCAGCACATGTTAAGTTTATATGTTTTTGCTAAGAAACTGTTAGCATCTTTCATTGTCTACACTTCTTAACTATGCCTGTGATGATGTGATCTGCTTTAGAAAATTATCTATAAAGATAATTCCCCTCCTTCCCTCCGCAAACTTTGATATTTCTAGCAAGGTTACCATCTGTGGGAAAAGTGTAGACTTGGAAGGTCTATTGTTGGAATCCCATCTATCAAATCCCTACTAACCATGTGACCATAAATAGAAATATATATATGCATGACATACCTCTGTAAAGCCTTTCCCAGGAGATATATGTATAACACATGTGTGTATAATAAGCATTTAGATTATTTTAAAAAATAGAATAGATACCTGCTTCAAATTGTCACCTGTTCAGTGAATTACTCCCTGTCATCAAGGTTTTGGGGACTTGTTTATATAGGTAACTTGTGGAGTGTATAATATAAATATTTGGTACAGCATTATTCCCATACCAATAAGCATTTATTAAACACCAATTATGTGTAAGGAAATGTGCTAAGCACTGAGGATACACAGACAAAAATGGTCTCCAAGCTCACATTCTACTTGGAGTTGGCACAAAGACATTTTAAAAAATAAATATATACATACCTGAGGGGTCAAGAGCATTAACAACTAAGAAAAGTCTCATGAACGGATCCTGGAAGATGTCTAAGAATTCAAAGAGGCAAAGGTGAGCAGGGAAGGAATTATCTGAACAAAGGCAGGAAGGTAGGTAGGAAATTACTGATTGGGGGAACACTGAGTTAGGAACATTTGACTGTAATGGATGAGGAGCAATGTGAAAAGAATGTGGAAAGGGAGGTTGAAGGCAGGTTGTAAAGAGCTTTAAAGGATAAGCTGAGGAATTTATCCTAGAAGAAAGAGAGAGAGAGAGAGAGAGAGAGTCATTGAAGATTCTTGAGCAAGAGAGTAACATGCTTTCACTTTTGCTTTAGGAAGGACCTCCACCCTGTAGCCCCACTGTGGACCTTCCAGACAATCCAAGGCCAATTTATCTATCTGGATTCTTGCAGGGACCTATGTTAATGTAAATACTGCACAGAGAGCGAACCCCTTACTTCTTCCCTACCACGTTGTTTTCTTTGAAATGGATCATCTACCCCAGTTTACATCCAGCTAGATCTAGCCTTAGCCTCAAGTTGTTTTTCCAAACAGGAGTTTACACCAGTCAGAACAGATTTCATATCTCCTTTAGGTGTCCTTAAGATAAAGCTTCCCTCCCAGCCAATTAACAAGCTGATACTTTAGATAGGCCTCCCATTGAAAAGCCCCTGTTTACCCAGCCTCTCCAGGCCTTGGTTTCATCACAACAAAATCTATTTTCTTATCCTCTTTCCTCATAAAACTGGATGTGTGTTCTCAGGAAAGAAAATATTAGTTTCAAGATGTAGTAAGATTATATTTAAGAATGCATCAAAGCTTTAAAAGGGAAGATTATAATTTTATGATAAAATTTCAACAACAATAATGCTTACTACAGTCATAAAATATTATTGCCAAATTGTCAGGATTGTTTCTATGTTTGGTCCAGTAGCTTCAGAGTCTACAGGGAGACAAAAGAGATGATTTAATGAAAAAAGAAATAGGTGGAGAGGAAAGACCCTCAGCTTCTATCAGCCTCCATTCCCAGTCCAACCCCTTATTACCCCATATGCAGGGGTGTACTGGACACAGCTCCTTCCTGCCCACAGGAGTCCATTGTTAAATTTTCAGTGTGATCATTTATATCCATTGTAACATTACATGTAGAAAACAAAACACAGGGCAATGCATCTTTTCACAATCTGCTTCACTGACTGCATGGCCAAAGTATATGCAGGTCATCATATTCATATATAGTAATTGTTCACATATATCCTTAATACATAGGCAAGTAAGCATGGAACGGCAAAAATAATATAGAACGAATAGGCATGTAGAGAAACAACATATTTTTAATGGCGTATATAAATAAACAGCAAAATAGAAACAAAAGACTTGCAACAAAAACTGGCATAACATTAATGTATATCAACATGTGCTGTTATATGGAGAGGCTATATTACATGCATAAGCATTAGCTTTATGACCTGGTCACACATCTGTCTGCTCCTGCAGCATCCCAAGTTCTTGAGAGAAGGCATTATTTTTGTGCTTTTATGCTCAGCATTTAGCACTGGATCTGAACTGTAGTCCATGCTCAATAAACACTTTTTGAATGGATGGATGGCTTTAGGGTGATGATTCTTAATCTGGGATCTACAAACCATTTGGAGTGTCTGTGGATAGATTTTAGGGGTCTGTGAACTTGGAATTAATATTTTAATAATACTATTTCAATATCTTTTGTTTCCTTTGTAATCCTATCTATGTGATTTTATGATTTTAAAAGAGAAGGGGCTGTAGGGGGGTCTGTGACAGAAGGCTAAGAAACCCTGGCTAAGGGGTGACTTAAAGTCTTTCTGGATATAAGATGAAGGGAAGTTTATTGGAAGGATAGGCAGGGGTAGGTATCCTTTAGCTTCCTTCTGTCCTAATCCATGTAGCCCTGTATTGGCAAACCAATTAATTAGCCCTGTGTCTTCCTGGACACTAGATCTCTGATCTGGGAATATGCTGAAATATGGTGAACCCCCCCCCCCATCAGTAAAACCATTGGAGATCCCTCAGATGACAGGCAGGAGGACCAATACACACTCCCACGCTGAGTGACCATGACCCTTAGGGAACAGGGAATCTTATGCTTCAAAGGAGACCTGGATGGCAGAAAAAATGAAAATAAAATCACTGCCAGTTTCCTTATGACATCTCCGGGGAGAGTTGAACAAAACGCTCTGAGGGAGGCAGGAGTCTAAAAAGAATTTCCAACAGCAGAGAGGTGAGCGGACTTGTGTTATTCCTGGGAGGGCACCAGTAGAAGCCAAGGAAAGCTGATTGTAAGATTATGGGCTCGCAGGTCTAGAGCCCAAAGGGTCCTCGGAGACCCCAGTAAATAGTAACTGAAGAGGAAAAGCAAATGCAGGGTACGTGACTGTCATCCACTTCCTTAATGGGGCTCCCCGGGAGCACAACTGCTGTTCCCCACAGATGCTCCCCCTGAGCTTGGGGCTCTGCAAGCACCATCCCCCCCCCTTCCCCAGTGCCTTCCTCTGAACATCCTGCTTTCATGTGAGTGTATTAAAGTTCGAGATGCAATAATGTAATGAAATCCAGCTAATATGATCCCGCAAATCACGCTCTCGTTTGGCCGTGCATTTTGAAAAGCACACAATTAAGTAGCTTTCTAACGTAATTATCTGCTTTGGCTCAATTCCCAAATTGGCATTTTGAGATTATAGAGTGAAGCCAGAGAAAGCTACCTCCTGTTCCCTGGATTTGCTGCACCTGGGTTAGTGCACCGCCCTGGGGGAGGACTGGTCTCTGTCATTGCTATTCACTGGTTTGGTGTAGAGGTCGGTCGGGCACCTCAGCTCCCAAAGGGAACAATTGTATTGTCAATATTGGACGATATTCTCTACAAATGCCTCCTTATCTTTCAGTGGGGTCGCTACTGGTGTTTGTTCCGGGTGAGGCATATGGCTGAATGGGAAATGTTGCCTGAGTTCGCTGATTGGGAATCAGTCCATCAAATCGGGCAGTGGCATTCTGAGCCATTCTGGGGTGCATTCTCCCACAAGTCCACACAGCGAAAAAGGGCACAAACTTAGTGTACAGTGGTAGTGAAGAATATATCTATATCCATACACACATACATAAATACATATGTACACAAGTACATATACACACATATGGAACATTGTGTGCCAAGGCTACTCATAACTCTAGTATGAAAGGAGGGAGGGAGGAATACTGAGTGGGGTGGTTAATTTTCTTCTTAAGTCAATGAGTCACTCCTTTTAATTCTATCCAAAAAAAGTGGTGGTGGGGTGTTCTCACATCACAAAGGGATCAGGACTTAGATATACCTTCCTTTAGTTTAGCAACTTGGAATTAGGCCCAACTGAGTTGGGGGTTGGGCAATCCTATCTCCCTCTTATAATAATATATGTGATTTCTTGACTAGCCTTAATCACTGAATGGATGTTTGCCTTAGACAAACTGAGACCTGGGAAAGCCCTTAGCTTAAAAAGGCGAAAGTCTCCCACTGGGGCCATCTTGCCACTGGACCCAGATGGCTCTGGAGGAGAAAGTGAGGTTGGTAACCTTGCACAGCCCTCCCTCACTTAAATCCAATTCACTGCGTGTCATGACATCACCTCCCAATGTCATGGTCCTCTTCCAGAATGAAGGACAAGCAATAACTGTGTGTGTATCATATAGATGATATACATATATATCACATACACATATAGCAGGTTGTTAAAATTCTTTTAAAATGTCTTCTCTTTTATGATGTCATTTGTTTTTTTATTTTGTTCTTTTGATTTTCCTCTTTTTCCCCCATCAAGTTTTATTAATTTTGTCTTTTCAAAAAAAACAGTTTTAAAAATCATTTCTATGGTATCTTTGTTTTCCATTTTATTCATTTCTCTAATTTTCAATATTGTTCTTTTGTGCTTATTTTGAGGTGTTAATTTGTTGACTCTTGTTTTTTTTAATTGCAGACTCAGTTCATTCATTCTCTTCTTTTCTATTTTGTTAATGTATTTTCCCAAAGATGATTTTTTTTTCTCCAAACACTAAATTAGCAACAGCCCCAAATTTTGGTGTATTGGCTCATCATTATTGTTCTTTTTCACTTGGTTATTAAAAATTTGTATGATTTATCCTTTTACCCATTCATTATTCAAGATGACATTTTAAAGTCTCCATTTAGGTCTGTATCTTCTTGTTTTTGTTTTCCTTGTGTTAATTATTCTATTAGTGACTTTAATATTCCCTGTATATTGAATTAAATAGGTAGTGTGGTATGGTGGATAGAGGAAGATTCAGGAAGATATGGGTTCAAATCATGCCTCAGACACTTACTATCTGTGTGACCCTGGGTAAATCACTTAATCTCTCTGTGCCTCAGTTTCCTTATATCTGATGGCCTCTAAAGATCCCTTAGTATTTTAAACTATGATCCTATGATAATTTTAAAAAAATTATAGTGTATAAAGAATATCTTTAATATGTCTGTCTTTTTACAATTCTTTATAATTTTTCCATGTCTTAATATATGGTCCATTTTTGCAAATGTACCCTATAGTGCTGATAAATATGTATATTCTTTAATATTCCTTTAATTTTCAGATGTAATATGTCCATTAGATTTAAATTTTCCTTCCCTCTTTCCTCCCTCTCTCTTTCCTTCCTTCCTCCCTCCCTCCCTCCTTCCCTCCCTTCCCTCCTTCTTCCTTTCCTTTCTCCTCTTCCCAAATCTTTTATTTTTGTATTATTTTGTCCCTCCACATAGTACCTAGCACAGAACCACGTGGCAAATACTTAATATAACAAATCCGTATGCTGCATTTAAATGGCTGCATTCTCTATTAGTGGATTTCCTGCCAATTTCATCCCACAGGGGCTTTTGCTCCCTCTTCCTTTAACTCAGGAGCCCCCTCAGAACAGGGGCCCTGCCTTTCCTCTTTCCTCCATTCACCTCCTCTGCTAACACCTGTCTGCCCAAGTAAAGTAGCTTAGGGACAGCTGTGAAGGGGAGCTTTTCTTCCTCCCCAAAGAACAGTTAGAGTTGAAGATTATTAGAAAGGACAGACTGTGACAAAAGTAAACCTGAGGGTGAAATTCACAGGGCTGGATGCATTAGAAAACAATATGAAAACCAGTCCCCATATGAAGCATTTCGGTGATGGGAGGGAGTCAGGGTGTATGGTGGTATGGTCCTTTAAGCATCTTGTGTTCATCCAGCCCATACGGAATCCTTGGGGGAGGCGCAGAACAGAAATTCTGGGGAATCTTAATTGCTTTGTTTTCTTAGCTCTGCTCTAACAGATGCTCCATTGGCCTCCTACCTCTTCGCCTATTTCCTCCTCTCTCTTTTTTGGGATGCTGGGAGAATCCCTCACCCCAGGCCCTCCCGGGGCCACACCTTTGCTCAGTGGCCCCCCCTTGTTCTCACTGCTCTTTTCATTGGGAAGCAGACTGATCATTTTTTCTGGTTTTTTAGTGATTTCTCAGATTGTCAGGAGCCTTGTAAGTGGATTCCAGCCCATTGCCTCTTGAAATGACAGAAGCCTCTTCAGGCGGCTCAGGGCTTCCATTAAGCTGGTGAGGGGGTCTCCTCCTTCAGCACTTTTTGCCAGATCTTGTTATTAAGTCATGGAGTGGTGTCGTGTCAGCAGCTTACAGCCATTCACAAGGGGGCAGATGCGTCTCTCGGGAATGCCCCCCTACTGAGACCCTCCCATAGGGGCAGAATAGCTATGTGGAAAGGGGGTGGGGAGCACATGACCGCCCCGAGATGGCGAATGACATCTGAGCATTGACCTTGGAAGACATCCTTAGAACCCACTTGGGTCTGCACTGGAGTCAGGGTCGGCTCTGAATCCAGTGCTTTGGGACACACTACTAGGTGGCCCTGCCCCTACCCTAAGCCACTTAGGAAGCCTGCAAATGGGAAAGAGAGAGTGACATGTCAGAGGGACCCCACTCTGGAAAGAGGCCTGTGAGTCAGAGGATTTGAATTCAGATCCTGCCTTGGATGTCTGTTCAATCTGTGGCTCTGCCAGTCGCTCTGCCTCAGTTTCTACATTTGTAAAATGGAGTCAGACTAGTTGGCCTCTGAGGTCCTTTCTGTCTCTCCAGAGCTTGGATCCTGGAAGATCTTAGCGTCATGGATTCATAAGGGAAAAGTTAGAATGAGCCAGAGAATTTCCCTGAAAGGGGGTCGGGGAGGCCTATGAGAGGGTGTGGCTTTTGGGTTGAGCTTTTTTTTTTTTTTTTGGTGGGGCAATGAGAGTTAAGTGACTTACCCAGGGTCACACAGCTAGTAAGTTTCAAGTATCTGAGGCCAGATTTGAACTCAGGTCTTCCTGACTTTAGGCCTCGTGCTCTATCCACTGCGCCACCTAACTGTCCCCATTGTGTTGGGCTTTAATGGAAGGACAAATGCAGAGAGGGTGGACATTGAGATGGACAGAACAACTTGTGAGCAAAGGTGGGAGAGGGTAGTCCCTGGTCAGAGGGTAGACAATCATCTCATTTGTCTGTAGCTTCTGGTGTTTGGGAGAGGGACAGGGCCTGCAACCTGAGATTTCATTGATATGGGAGACTCCCAGAGGAGAAAATTTACTCTCCCTATGCAGATTGACACCCTCTCTGCTACTTGTAGTCATAGAGTGTGTGTGAGGGCAGCTAGATGGCCCCGTGGATACAGCACCAGGACTAGAGTCAGGAAGACCTGAGTTCAGATCTAGCCTCAGACACTTAGTAGCTGTGTGACCCTGGGCAAGTCACTTACCTCTGTTTGCCTAAGTTTCTTCATCTGTAAAATGAGCTGGAGAAGGAGATGACAAAGTACACTAGTGTCTTTGCCAAGAAAACCCTAAATGGGGTCACAAAAAGTCAGACATTACCGAACAACAGAAATATGCAGAAGGAAAATGTGTTGGGATGCATGGTGGATGAATTAGAGAGGGGAAAAGAGAAGGTCGTGAGAATTGATGGGCAACCAAGTCAGTATAGTGGACAGTGCACTGCACTGTACCTGGAATCCAAAAGACCTGAATTCAAATCCTGTCTCCATCATGTAGAAGCTATGTTCCCCTGGGCAGATCTGCTTCTGACTTTCTGGACTTTAAACCATTCTTCTCCCCAGCCCCTCATTCTTTACAGGTCCTTTCTGTTTGTTGTCTTCTCCCATTAGAATGTAAGCTCCTGGCGGGCAGGGCTTGTCTTTCATTTTGTTTGTATTTGTACCCCCAGTGCTTTTATAGGATTTGGTGACTGATTGGTTTGGAGAGGCAAGAGTGAGGGATGAGCCCAAGGTAACACTAAAGTTTCAAACATGGAGACAGGGTGAGTGGATTTCTAGACTTTTAGCCCATTACTCTTTCCACTGTCTGTCCCTGCAGAGCTCTGTCTGCCCACCATCTTCCCTAAGGGGCCAAGGAGCATGGAGTTCACGGGAGAAGTCTTCCCAAAAGAACTTGAAATAGAGTCAGAATCCACGAAATGGAGACTTCCGTTTAAAAACAAGACAAAACAAAATGCCAAAAAAACACACCCCGAAATCATGCAGCTCCCTCAGCAGCCTCGATATGGATTTGTCTTAGATGAAAACCTCAAAGGTCATCTAATCCAACCTTCCCATTTTACAGATGAGGAAACTGATTTACTAAAAGTAGGCTCTTTGCTCTGCTCCAAGGGTTTCCACTCAGCCTAAGGAGGAAAACTCCGTGAGGCTTAACTTGAATTTAAGACAACTTCCCACCATATTGAGGGAGTGAGAAAGTCTGCAAGAGCAACTGCACCAGCATCCCTGGGGAAGGACCAGGTTCAGCCACCAGCTGGTTGGTCCTTGGTGATCTCAAAGCATTTTTTGGTATCCCAGAAGGGAACACCATTCTCTAATCCACTTGGGTGATTTACAAGTCCAAGATGGGGGAAGCCATGCTCTGTATCAGGAAGTATCGGGGAGCAGCCAAAGCCATGGGTGCTGTCAGAGACTGTGGTGGTTACATATGGGATTGATTAGAATTATGCTCTCCCCCTCCCCAAGAAAGAGGCTTGTCTGTTGGGGAGGCACTGGAAAAACCACTGGCTTTGGAGTGAGAAGATCTGTATTCGAATTCAGCGAGTCCCTCAACTCTCCAGCAGCCTCCCTTTCCTCATTGGTATGTGGTGGGAGATTGGAATAGATGCTTTCTTGAGTCCCTTCCAGCTCTGAATCTGTGGACTAGCATCTTTGTCATGATGGGTCTCAACACTACAGGAGGCTGTCATGACTAATTGAGAAGAGATCTTTTTTTTTTTCTTCTTAGCCTAAGAAGCATAAAATAATAACGGGACCACTTGTCTTTGATTTTTATGGTTTGTGATGAGACAGTATTAGTATAGTGGGTAGAATGCAGTGTCAGAAAGATCTGGGTTCAAATTTCACCTATGACATACGTATTACTTGCGTGACCCTGGGGAGGTCACATTACCTTGTTGTATCTGTATATGACCTTGAACAAGTTTCTTAGCATCTCTGATTATCCGTTTTCTCATCTGTACAATTAGGGAGTTGTGCCAGAGTGCTTCAGAGGTCCCAGTTTGCCAACCCCTGCCTTATATTGAATGACCTGAATGGTGGAAATTTCAGACACTGTGATGAGTCATTGGGGGATTTGTAATGATGAGTGGGACTTCTCAGATAATACCCGACAGCTGCCTTTTGGGGGATCTAATGTGGAAAGGTGGTGTGGATTGCCACCGATTTGTAGAAATCTGCTTCCACCATATAGTTGTTAGATTTCCCAACAGTGTGGATTTCTGCCTGGGCTGGTATTTAACTCTCTCAGGGGCAGAGTCTGTCTGGGGAGCGTGTGCAGAGTCGGCCTCATGTGTCTGCTTTGGGGCCCCTGCAGCACTGCGCCAGCTTGGTCTGTGCTTGGCAAGGCCACTGTGCGCTGTCTGAGTGCTGAAGAATTATGATCCTCAGCGCAGAGATTAGAATCGACTTTGGCTGCTGTCCTCTCCTCCTCTACCTGCCCACCTCCCTCCCCCGTTAAGCAGACTCGTGTTTTACATCTCATTTCCCCAGGTGGCTGCAGGATCTGCCTGATAACACATCGCACCCCGTTGTCTCACCCTTTTGGGGCTGGTCTTACAGGGGGAACATTCTGCCTGTGAGAAGAATGAAGCTGCCCAGCTCCGTGGCAGAAGTCGGGGATTCCAAGAGACAGTGCGACACAAAGGATAGATAGAGCTTTGGGCTTGGATTCCTGGTGACCTTGGGTACCTCTTGACTGACCAGGGCCAAGTCACTCTCTGTGCCTCAGTTTCTTCATCTGTAAAATGGGAAACATGGCATCTACCTAGATGGGGCCATCCAGTCCAATCTACCCATATTACAGGTGAGGAAACTGAGGCCCTGGGTTGTTGAGGAGATTCATAGGGGTAGTAACTGTTGTGGAATGGAGCCCACATCCTCTGACTCCAAAGCCAGTGGTCTTTCTAATCTACCTGGGATCAAATGAGTTAATGCATATAAACTGTGCCTAGAGCATCAGCCCTGGAGTTAAGAGGACCTGAATTCAAATCCAGCCTCAAACACTTACTAGCTGTGTGACCCTGGGAAAGTCACTTAAGCCTGGTTGCCTCCTAAGGAAAAAAAATAATAAATCAGGGTATCTATGTAAACTACCATTAGTAGAGGTGGGGCTATTCTGTGAGAGGACCATTGGAGCCTAGGGAGGGTGCTGAACACCATCCCTTAATTTAAGAATGTGACAGTACTGTGGATGCACATTCGGTATGAATAGGACACTGAAACTCCTCATGGGATCCTTGGCAAAGTTGATAAATTGTGCTGGACAGGCAGGGCTTAACGGATTCTCCGATACCCACAAGTATCCATGTTTGGTTATATGGCAAGTGTTTTGTAACACCTTGTCATAGAACAGTGCCTAGACTTTCCCATGCCCCAGAGAGGAATCCTGGAGAACGGTGGGGAGATAATGAACCATTTTCCCCTTCATAGCAGACACACTTATATTGTATATTGAATTATGTTGTATAGTCAATGTTGTCTGCATTGTGAAGGATATAGCAAAAGACTAAGGATGCTAGATTTGGAATAGCAACAAGGAAATCTGTGAGCACTTATTATGCACTTTCTGTATACAAAGCACTGGGAATATAAATGTTAAAAATCCAAGAATTTTTATAAGATTTTTATAAGATCTCAAGGAGCTTATATTCTCCTGGAAGCACACAAAGAAGACTTTCAGTTGGATCTGGGATGCCTTCCATGTGGATATCCCTTACTATGAAGCCAATCATAGCCCATCTATACCTGGCCATTCTGTGGGACTCTTGTCGATATCATCTCTTAAGTTCATCCCAGAGGGTCCATGCCAAGGTCCTGGGGCCCTCTCTGTCTTGTTGCTGACATTGTGACTATATTGAGGAAGAATATGGGCCATACATCAGTTATCCTTCACTCTTGCCATATGACCAGACCATATATTTTTTGCATCTTATTCTTTACTCATCAGCAAGCAATTATTAGGCACCTACTGTGTGCTAAGAACTGTGGTAAGCAAGGGCATACAGAGGGGTTTTTAAAAATTGAAAAACGAAAACCACTTTTTCCCTATCCTTTTATATCATAAGTTCCTTAAGGACAGTGATCCTTTTTGTTAATTATATAGTGCCTGGCACATAGTAGGTACTTATTAAATATTTATTGGATTGGATTTTACAGATGAAGAAACTGAAGCCTAGAGAAGTAGAAAATGACTTGGCCTGAGGCCACATAGCCAGTAAGTGTCTGAGATGGGATTTGAACCTTGGTCTTCTTAATAGGTGCTTCATAAATGCTCATCAATTGATTTGGGTGTTTCTTGCTTTCTCTGGTCAAAGAGCCCATGCTCGAGTGGCCAGCCTGCTGGCTTCTCTCTGCTGAGCTGGGCTGGTCCTCAGGAATGTAATCCATCACAGGCAATGTAGCCAAGCTTGCATCCCACTATCATCAAGTTTGAAAGGCCTAAATCCGGTTCCTCTGGGCTACTTCCCCAGCTCCCATTCAGTTGGGTGAGCTAGGTCCCTTATGAACAATAGAAACAGATCCTTGTGGGCTCAACATTGACATAGAAAACCACAAATTCACATTATCTATGTCATTGTATTTTTATTTATTTTGTTAAGCATTTCTCAATGACTTTTAATCTGGTTTAAATGTACTCACTTGGCCTCTTCCTTACACATTTGAAATCACCTCAGTCCATTGATTGATTGTTTAATTGGGGTGGTGGATTAACTCTACCTTTAACAACAGCTGGAAGTGACTTCAAGGAGATATCTAGTCCAGTGCCCCCATTTTGCAAATGTGGAAACTGAGGCCCAGAGAAGTGATTGGGCCAAGGTCACGACCCTTCCCCCCACACCTGCAGGAATAGAGATCACCTGTGGGCCTCCTCGAGCCCTGCCTTTGAGTGTTATGACCCATTGGTGCAGATGCTGATCAGCTCCCTGGCAGCAGGGAGTTTGAAGGAGGGCAGAGGCTCCGAGGCCGGAGAGCACTAACTGGCTCCTGCTGCTGTCCAGTGCTAATCGACTTCCTGGACTCTGTGTCTTGCCTTTCATACGGTACCTGATTTATGATGCGACTGGCAGACATGGGGGTGGGAGGGAAGGGCTTCATTGCTGAGAGATGCTCTGTTCCAGCGGTCTCCCACTTGGGCCTTATTTATACCTTTCGAGGCCTCTGATGGGACTCCAAAGCCCACAAATCATTCCGGGAGATGGGGGAGGAGGGAGTGGCACATGGAGTCAGTGCCCAGAATTGCCAGGGGTCAGGCAGCAAAGACTCAGGACAACGAAGCCCCCTCCCCCCCCTTAATCTATAAATCTGAGTTTCCTTCCACTTAGATTAAGACTAGCTCAGGCCAATTAGAATAAAGCGGCTTAATTTCTTTGGGGGTGGACTAGGGCAGATTAAAATAGTTAATATTTTGTTTTATCTTTATTGACTTGGCTAATAATGTAGAAAATACCCTCCTTAGGCATCTCACAAAGGCGATTATCCCTCCACGCAGGCAAAAAAAGAGAAAGAGAAGAAGGCTGTGAGCTGCATGCTGATAGGGGACGGGTGGCACCTTAAATCACCCTGCTTAAAACAATTATGTTTATCTTTCTCAGCGTCGGGCTCTTCTCTGCTACCTCTCATTCAAACACTTTTTCCTAGAATCGAGGCGGCCTGCGTTTTGGCCACCTCTCCTCCAGATGGGAAAGGGGGCTGTGCTGCAGGTCATTATTTTATCTGGCAGGTTATAAATCGGTAATCAGGAGATGCAAATTGCTGCCGCATTTAAGGGAGGCTGCATGAATCAGGGGCTAAATCAAGCTGGCATCCGGCCCAGGTTTGTCTCTGTCTCTCTGCATCAACTCATTTGCTTCCTTTAACTGGTCTAGTCAGTCCAAAATCAAAGGTCAGGTTTCAAAATTCTACAGTGTGCTGTACACAGATGGTGTTTAATAAATGTGTTGTTAGAGTAGAATGAATGGGGGGGGGGAAGAAAGTCAAGAAATCATTTAGTCTCCTTTACAAATAAACATGGTAGGAAATGAAGATTGATGATGTTCAGTCATTTCAGACTCTTTGTGATACCATTTGGGGTTTTCTTGGCAAAGATAACTGGAGTGTTTTGCCATTTCCTATTCCGACTCATTTTGTAGATGAGGAAACTAAGGCAAACAGGGTGAAATGACTTGCCCAGGGTCACACTGCTGGTAAAGGTCTGAGGTCAGACTTGAACTCGGGTCTTCCTGAATCCAAACTGGTGCTCTATCCACTGCACCACATTGCTGCCTAATGAAGGTTGTGGCGTGGCAAAGTGGTATTTCTCTTAGGGTCCTATGATCTCTGACTGTCATGGCTCTGGCATAAGTATGCTAGAGAGAACAGGGAGGAGCCCAGCTGTTGTCAAGGATGCTGCTATGGTAACCCAGCATCTCCCTCACCTGCCTCTGATAATCTCTGTCCTCAGGACCTTGGGGGGCTCACAGCCCTGCCCGAGCATAAGAATTCCTCAAGGGGAAGCTGCCCAAGAAGAGCAAACCCCTGAAACTACCCTAGCTCCGCCAAACAGACAGAAGCCTCCCATGGCTCCCTCTCACTCTAGAACATAAACTCCCCACAGCACAGTGTTTGGTGCATAAGTGCTGCCACTTAGTAAGTACTTGTTGATGGACTGATTCCTCTCTCCCTCTCCCAAAGTCTCACCTGCAACTGCAATACACAGACCAGAGGTTATGGATCACTTTGCTTTTATCTGAAAAGTTCTTAACTTTTTTGTATCATTTATCCCTTGGGCAGTATCTGGGAAAGTCCTTTACAGGATCATGTTTATGAATGTATAAAATAAAATGCATAGAATGACAAAGGAAATCTACTGTGTTGAAATACAGTCACCAAAATATTGGGGGAGGGGAACTCAACAACAAAAACCAAGTTCAGAGACCCCAAGTTAAAAACTCCTGGTGAAGTTAAACTCAGAGTGGCCCAGATATAAGTACCTGGTTAGGGCTATTTCCCACAGCTTTTGCCTTCTTGCCCCATAGATCAACTCTCCAACCTTCCTGATTGTATCAATAGCCCCCTGGTTCTAGGAAAGAGTTTATCAAAATTCATTGAACAAACAACGGTGCCTTCTTTTTAAAGAGATAAAATGAAATTCTCAAGTCCCTCCTAGACTTTTACTATAAATAACAACTCTTTTGAATGCTTGGATTTCATTGTATTTTTATTTAGCAGTTTGAGCGCAGTTAGAAATCTGAGATTGGGGGGCAGCTAGGTGGCATGGTGGATAAAGCACCGGCCCTGGATTCAGGAGGACCTGACTCCAAATCCGGCTTCAGACATTTGATACTTACTAGCTGTGTGACCCTGGGCAAGTCACTTAACCCTTATTGCCCCCCCCATAAACAAATGAATGAATGAATGAATGAACAAAGGAACAATCGAATGAATAAATAATATGAGATTGGAGTTTAGAAGACCTGGATTCAAATTCTGACTCCATTATTTAGTAGTTGTGTGATTATAAGGGGGTCACGTTTCTCTGAACCTCAGCTACTTTCTAAGACTTGCCTCCTAATTCCCAGAGGGATTATGACCTCACAGAGTACCTCACACTAGTTGAAATCACACATTTGTTCCCAAATTCATGTATATTTTGAGATTATATAAGTGTGTGTATAAATGATTCCCAAAACTTTAATTTAAAAAAAATCAGTCCCCTGCCTTTTTGGGTACAAAGCCTTTTTTAAAGGTCATATTTGAACTCAGGTCCTCTTGCCTTCAGGGTCAGTGCTCTATGAACTACCTAGCTGCCCCTAGAATGTCTTTTTTAAACCATTCATGTGGGGCAGCTAGGTGGCACAGTGGTGAGAGAACCAGCCCTGAATCTGGAGGCTCTGAGTTCAAATTTGGTTGCAGACTCTTGACACTTAATTAGCTGAGCAAATGGCCTAACTCTGATTGCTACAAAAGTTTTTTAAAAAACCAACTACTCATATGTATTTCTACGTGTATATGTAGAAACAGCCTTAGTTCTTCCAAGAGTTTAACATTTTTTTTAAAGCTTGATTAATGTGTTTTTTTCTTTGTCTTATTCATGCATACTTTATAATCCCCCATGCTCAGTTGATGGACTGATTCCTCCAAATTGAACCCTCCACTGTAACCAAGGAAAACAGGTAAACACATCCAATACAGTGATCATGTCTAGTAGTGTATGCAGCATTCTGTTCCACCCCTTGAAGGGAGGGGGTTGGTTCAATTTTTTATACGTTCCAAGAGCTTAAAACAAGTGATAAGCTAAGCCTTTCACACGCTGCGCATTGGGATGAAGGTGGGTTTTCCTTGTGTACTTTAGCAGACAAAAAATGACAATATCAAAGCTATATCATGAAAATTGTAAGTTCACTGACCTGCATGCTGTTATAATTAGTATGGTCCTTGAACCTAATCTAATGTAGGGGTTGTTGTATCATTTCAGGGAAACTGAGCAGAAAATTGCTTTCTCCCATTTGGGGTGTTTTCTGTAACTCAGCATTATCTGTGTGAGTGCTGGGGAATTATGACTCCCCCATCTCCCATCCACTCCGCAGTCCTTGTCTCTGCAACAAGGACGCCAAGAGACAGGGAAAAAGTCTCAGCCTGAAACTTGAATTCTTCAGCCAAATGCCATTTCATTCTCTGGGACTTAACTCGGGCACCAAGCCTAGAAAATGACCAGCCCTCTCTGTCCTGCCGACGTTTGGTGGGGTTCTCCCTGAGCCTTCAGCAGAGGATGCTGCCGGGGACAGTTTTATAGCAGCTCATCGAGGATCTCTTCGATCATCCTTATGGGTGGCACTGGCACCATAGAGATTTCAGAAAGAAATGTCAACCACTTAGAGCATAAAATGTCAGGGTGTCCTTGAAGGTAGTGAGACAGACAGTTGTGGGTTTTTTGAGTTCTTTGCGAGCTGGTTTAATGAGCAGGCAGAGCCAGCCCGGCGGTCATAAAGAACTTTGCAACTTAGGTAATCATAATAATCTCTTATGCTGATAGAGTATTTTAAGGTTGGTGAAGAATTTGGCGCCAGTTATCTTAATTTGAGCTTCAGTTCAGCTCTATGGTGAAGGCATTAGGGGGATTATTAACCTCAGTTTTTAGAGGAGACCCAAAGAGATTGGTTAAGTGATTGGCCCCAGGGGATGCATCTAGAATGTACTGGGACTCGCTGACCTCTGAGGTCAACTTTAAATGTTTATGATCCACTAGTCAATCAATAAGCATTTATTAGGTGCTTTCTGTGATCAGAAGGTCACAATTTCCACACCTAAACTTCTGTGCATCTTCAGGCCCAGGGTTCTGAATGCTAATGCATTCCAGCCTGCTTCATAAGGCTGGGAATTCACTAAGGTACGAAAGTGGACTCAGGCATTTAATAATGATTTCCAACAACAATAGGAACCCAGGTTTACCTGATCTTAGCTAAATCCCTTTGTTGTTTTGTTGCTTCATAATTTTCAGTCTTGTCTAATTCTTCGTGATCCCATTTGGGGTTTGCTTGGCAAAGATACGTGAGTGGTTTGCTATTTCCTTCTCCAGCTCATTTGACCGATGAGGAATTGAGGAAATCAGGGTTATGTGACTTGCCCAGGGTCATACAGCTGGTAAATATCTGAAGCCAGATTTGAATTTAGGAAGATGAGTCTTGCTGACTCTGCACCTGGTGCTCTATGCACTATGGTGCCACCTAGCTGCCCAACTCTGTGATTATCTTATTCCATGTGTGTAGGGTAGCTCAGGCCATACATGACATACAAAACACTCCCTCACTCTCCCTTTCCCATACTGCCTTGGGCCAATGAAATAGGAATAATGGATGGTTTCATACAAACTTGATTGAATGGATTTTTCTTTTTAGGAATGGGATTGGAGTTGGCACATTTCATAGGATTCTAGATTTAGAGCTGGGAAAATCTTTAGAGTTCATCAACTTATGGGATCCTAGGTCTAGATCTGAGAGGCCATCCGGTCTACCTTCCTCATCTTACAGAGAAGGAAACTGAAGAACAGAGAGATTATCAAAGGTTACTCAGATCATCAATCAGGCAGCATTCATCAAGCACCTACTGTGTGCTTAACCACCATGCTAGATGCAAAGGAATCCAGAGACTAGGCCTGAAACAATCTCTACTCTCCGGGATCTTTATTAGCAGTGAATTCAAACTCAGATGTTTTTATTTCAAACTTAGTCATCTTTTCGTTATATCATGCAGCTCCCACTGCATTTGTGAGAGAAATAGTAAAATTCTGAAACTTCAGGATTTAACTGAAAAATCCAGCTTTGAGAGATTAGTGGTCATTTAATTGATAATATGCATGATATCTTTTTGGGGGGCGGGGCAATGAGGGTTAAGCGACTTGCCATGGGTCACACAGCTAGTAAGTGTCAAGTGTTTGAGGCCGGATTTGAACTTAGGTCCTCCTGAATCCAGGGCCAGTGCTCTATCCGCTGTGCCATCTAGCTCCCCCATGCATGATATCTTGTAGAAAGAACAATTGGATTTGAAGTCAGCGGACCTGGCCACTAATCTAGGTTCTGCTACCTAAAACTTGTCACTAGTGTTCTCTGGGAATCGACTTCCTCTTCTAAAACTGAGGGGTTGGGCCAGTGAGGCTTGGCCATTTGTCACGTTGACCCTGCCAGATGCATAACGAAGCAATGATTCCCAGCTTCTTCATGAGATTGGGCTGGAAAGTAAATTTAGGTATTTGGGGGAGAGAGTTTTCCCAACATCAAAAACTGAAATCATTTCTGGTGAGCCACAACTCCAAATTCCCATATGTCACTATTATTTGAGGTTTGAGGTTATATTACCTCTTTAACAAGAGGAAAAGGGATTTGGGATGATTTGACGACGATGATGATGTTAAAGAGAAAAGAATTTAAATTCATGATCATGCCTTAGTAGGTTTTTTGTTGTATTTTAAAAGATTTTTTAAAAAATGTTTTATCATATAACCAGTGGGCCCAACCTGAAGTTTTTTTGTTGACACAATTTTGGAGTATCTTGCAAATCTCTCTCTCTCTCTCTCTCTCTCTCTCTCTCTCTCTCTCTCTCTCTCTCTCTCTCTCTCTGTATCTGTCTCTCCCTCTGTCTCTCTCTGTCTCTCTGTGTGTGTGTGTGTCTCTCTCTCTCTGTCTCTCTCTGCTTATGATCCCTTGTAGGATTTCCCCCAGTAGCACCAGAACATAGTTCATGTCTAGCTCTTTAGAGAAAGACCGTCAAATCCCATGCAAGCACTCAGGCTGATAATACATCAAATGTAAGCTGGATTTTACTTAGGCAGAGAAAAATGAAAAAGGGAAAGAATTCAAACCAAAGCGGCTCTCCTTTCCTCTCCAGTAGACTCTACCTCCCTCAGGGACATGTAGAGTCTTCCAAATTTATAGTACTATCCTAGGTTTGGAGTCACCCTTAGAGGAGAAAACACTTATTTCACTTTATGACTCCCATATCTCCTCTTCATGTTGTATCTCCATTTGTCTTTGTTCAGGTGGTGGCAACAGCTACATCTGTGGCTGATAATATAGAAATGACCTAAAGGAGGAAGAGAGGAGGCCATGAGTAGCCAGCTATCAGGGAAGCAGGAGGACAGGGCCAGACATGATGTCTACCACACCTTTGCAGGCACTGGGACGCTCTCCCTGCCCCCAGCCCCTTCTAGTTACTCAAAAAGCACATGCTTCAACTGCTCCCTATAAAGTTCTTAGATCACCCCTGAATATCTTGTCAGTTGATGTGCCTTTTTTGCCTCTGTCCACCAAACTGTGTCTCTTCCTAATTCTAGTCTTATTAAATTTTACTCCTTTTTTTCAGCCCCTGGCTATTCTCATCTGACCCAGTTCAGGTCATTATTGTCATAAAGGCAGTACAGGAATAGAAGAATATCTCCCTCTGTTGTACTTGTCCATCGCAGACAGTATTTGGCACCCAACTTGAATAAGACGACAATAATGTTATCCTAAAGGTTATAATGGGGGCAGCTAGGTGGCGCAGTGGATAAAGCACCGGCCCTGGATTCAGGAGTTCCTGAGTTCAAATCCGGCCTCAGACGCTTGACACTTACTAGCTGTGTGACCCTGGGCAAGTCACTTAACCCCCATTGCCCCGCAAACCCCCCCCCCCCAAAAAAAGGTTATAAGAGGGGGAAAAAGACCCCTTTGGTGGAATATTTATATGTATAGGTGCATGTAGACATATCTTTATCTCTATCTAGAATTATCTAGATATATTGATATATGTGTATATATGTACATGTGTGTCTATATCTATGCTTGTTCAGTCATTTCAGTCGTGTCTGACTCTTTGTGACTGTTAGGATTTTCTTGGCAGAAATACTGGAGTGATTTATCATGTCTTTCTCTAGCTCATTTTACAGAGGAGAAAATGAGATGAACAGGGTGAAGTGACTTGTCCAGGGTCACACAGCTAGTAAGTGTCTGAGGCCAGATTTGAACTCAGGAAGATGAGTCTTCCTGAAGTCAGGCCCAGCACTCTGTGCACCATGGCGCCACCTAGCTGCCATCACTGTATAGAATACACACACACACACGTGTGCGTGTCGGTTGTCTGACAATGTATCTATCCATCGGTATCTATCTGTATGCAAAGGACCCAGTCCTTATTCTCAAGCAGTTTAACTTCTAATGAGAGAATTCTACTGGAAGCTGCCTTTGTCTCTCTGGCTGAAGGTTTGTGCCAGTGTCCCAGCAGTGACAAAAGCAGCCGTCCCTGGGTAGACCCGGTAAAGAGAATATCAAGACACAGTTTCTTTTGGGGATCATACAGTTTAAAACCTGCTCTCCTTGTAGACATATGTGCAGACAGCCACTACTTTGGGATGTCAACATGGGTTTGAAATCTCAAGATCTAATTACCTTGGCAATTAAGAATCTTTCGGTTCCTTCCCTCACGGAGGTGCAGAAAAGCTGCAGAAACTATCAAAGCAGTCCTAGCGCTTCAGGGGGACCCATGAAAAGAGGGGGCCCTTCTCTGTGGGAAGTTCTTTTCTTTGGAGTGAGAGAAGGGGAACAAGGAGTGAAGATATTTTGACTTGGACTCACTAGGGTATATTTAACACTCTTGACAAAGGAGAAATGCAGCCAAGCCCAAGGCAGGTAAACATTAGTCAGTCAATAAGCATTTAAGTCCCTCCTGTGTGTCAGGCACTGTGCTAAGCTGGGGGACTGGGGGAGGATACAAAGAGAGGCATAAGACATTACCTTTATATTGTATATGTTGTATTGGCAAAGACCCTGACTGACAGATGGGTTGGGGCCTTCTCCACATAAAGGAGACCCTTGTGTGTGTTATATGCATCCATTGGAATGTAAGTTCCTTGACAGCAGGGACTGTCTCACTTTGGTGTTCATTTTCCCAGTGCTCTGAATGATACTTGGCACATAGTGGGTGCTTAGTAATTTAAAAAATTCATTCATTCATTCATTTGTTCATCCCACAGAGACACCTTTTGCAGAAACACAGACTTCAATAAAATTGTAAAGTTGTAAGAGTTATCTTTACCACCCTCTGACCCCTCTTTTCAATGCTCCTCCACCTTTTTCTTGAGACTTCCCTTTTCCTACCCTCACCTTCCCACCAATACTTATCAGAGGTCCAGTGAGGAGTCCCAAGGGCTGCCCTCTCAAATGGTAGGCGTGGCTAGAAAACACGTGACAAATTTATCCTGTATCAGTGTTAAGAAATCTCAACTTAAGGTTTAACTAATACAGATACCTTCCCCCCATTCCCCCCTTCCCAAGGACTTTGTATATTATAACAATCCAATTTAGTTTGCATTCATCAAGGCCAAGCACTGTGCCAACCCCCTTGGTCCCCCTGACTCAATTCTCTGCCCTCTTCAATCCATTTTCTGCTCAGCTGCCGAAATGATCTTCCTAAATCGCAAGTCTGACCATATCATGCACACACCCACCCACCCACCCTACTCAGGAAACTCTAGTGGCTCCCTATTTTCCAGGATCCAATGGAAAGTCCTCAGTTTGGTATTTAAAGCCTTTCACAAGCTGGCCTCTTCCTAATTTTCCAAGCTTTCTTACTCCTTCCCCTCTTTTGTGTCTTCTTCTATCCTGACTCCTGACTGTTCTTCACACAAAACTCTCCCTCTCCTGACCCTGTCTCTTGTCGTCGTCATCTTCTTCTCCTCCTTCTTCTTCCTGTGACTTGCCCAGGGTCACACAGCTAGTAAGTGTCAAGTGTCTGAGGTTGGATTTGAACTCAGGTCCTCCTGAATCCGGGGCTGGTGCTTTATCCACTGCACCACCTAGCTGCCCTGCTTCCCTCTCTTCTTTCTTTATGTCCTGGTAAACATAAATACTTTTCCAGGGAGAGGGAGAGGGAGAGGGAAGGAGGGGGGACAGAGAGAGAGAGAGAGAAAAAGAGAGAGAGAGAGAGAGAGAGAGAGAGAGAGAGAGAGAGAGAGAGAGAGAGAGAGAGAGAGAGAGAGAAATATCCTGAATTTAGAATCTAGAATTTCAAACCCAGGGACAGGATGTGTTGGGAAGATATTTGGACACAGAGGGAGATGGGTTTCCCAGATGCCTTTCATATCATTTTATATGAGCGTCTGCCTCATCCCCTGGAGTCTAACAATAGCCGTGGCTAAGGACCCCCATAGAACAGACCCATGGATAATAGAAAAAAATAACCTGAGAAAGAACATACACCAGTACACTAACAGCTCACCCTCTCAATCTCAATAGCTAGGGGATTGGCAAGCAAAGGAGCCGGGCACCCACGCCTGAGTGTGTGTGGCATGCGGGGCTGTTGGAGAAACATATCCCTGGCCAGGAATTGGGGAGAAGCCGACCGACCCAGAGGCCCAAGGCTGGAGGGCTACAAGATGATCTCATCCTCTCCCAGGCCAAGATTGCTCTCCTGTCCCCCTCCTCCCACAACACACCCAGGCCTCCTCTCCTCTTTTCGAATATACTGCAGTTTCTGGAGCAGCAAATGAAAACAGATACACCACATTAAATAGCGTTTCTACACAATTAAAGCACATTAAAATGGCTATTAAATTTCACAAACAGCCACCTCGGCATTCTTGGTCTGATTAAGCCATTTTTCCGTGGTATTCAAGGGTGACTGTTACCACTGGGGCCTCTTTCCTATTCTACCCCCCTTTGCCTATTAAGCCTTCCAGGCTCCCCACCCCCAATCCTCTATCTGTCATTTTTGACTCGTAGCTATCTCAAAGATAGAGATGGACTCTCTCCATAAATTAAGAAACAGAAAGAGGGAAAGTGGCAGACTAATGGAACTAGTGTTCACCCTGTGCTGGGTACTGTGCTAAGCACAGCAATACAAAGACAAAAAGGAGCCAAGCCCTGCCCTCAGGGAGCATACAGTCTCCCACAGGTAAGAGATACTTGGGCAATGGGGAGATTTGTGTTGATTCACTATTCCTGTTGCTGTAGTATTGATTTTCATTTAAACCAGATTGGGGTGGGGGGAGAGGGGGAGAGCTGTGAATGTTTGATAATTAAAAATAAGAGGAGAAAGACAAATAGGGACTGACCAAGGGAATGGTATTAGAATATGCTACTGGGAATGTTTGTTGAGCCAGCCCTGTCTCTGTCAGAAATATTCTTCAATTCCGTAAGCATTTATTAGGCACCTACTGTATGCCAGATACTTTGCCAGACATTTAAGATTCAAAGAAAAAAACAAGACAGCCTGTTTCCCCCCTCCCCTGGATCTTCTATTCCCACTGCAGTATGACCACATATTCAATAGAAAATAGAAATATTAAATAAAAAGTAATTTCTGCGATGAAGATGGAGTGATGCATATCCAATCAGCCAAACAACAAGCATGTTTTAAGCATCCAGGTGGTGTGGTGGATGGCGTGCTGGGCCTGGTGTCAGGAAGAGCTGAGTTCAGATATAGCCGCAGATACTCACTAGCTGTGTGATCCTGGGCGGGTCACTTGACCTCTGACTGCCTCAGTTTGCTCAACTATGAAATGGGGATAATAATAGGACCTACCTTACAAGGTTGTCGTAAGGATCAAATGAGATATTTGTAAAGTGCTTAACCCTGTACCTGGCATAGAGCAGATGATTAATAAATGCTTGTTCCACATCTCATACCATATACCAAAATAAGGTCAAAATGGGTGCATGGGGGGCAGCTAGGTGGTACAGTAGATAAAGCACCAGCCCAGGATTCAGGAGGACCTGAGTTCAAATGTGGTCTCAGACACTTAATACTTACTAGCTGTGTGACCCTGGGCAAGTCACTTAACCCTCATTGCCCCACCAAAAAAAAGTAATGAAAATAATAGTGAAGGAAGGAGAGAAAATTACTTAAAAAATGGGTACATGATTTAGATATAAACGGTGATACCATAGGCAGATTAGGAGAGGAAAGAATAGTTTACTTATCAGATCTATGGAGAGGGGAAGAATTTATGACCAAACAAGATGGAGAATATTATGAAATGCGAAATGGATACTGAATCAAATTTATAAGAATACAAGTAATTTCCAATTGAGACATGGTTAAAGGATATGAATAAGCAGTTTTCAGGTGGAGAAATTAAAGCTATCTATAGTCATATGCAAAAATGTTCTCAATCACTATTGATTAGAGAAATGCAAATTAAAACAACTCTGAGGTACCATCTCACACCTTTCAGATTGGCTAATGTGACAAAAAGGGAAAATGATGAATGTTGGAGAAGATGTAGAAAAATTGGAATGCTAATGTATTGTTGGAGTTGTGAACTGATCCAACCATTCTGGAGAGAAATTTGAAACTATGCCCAAAGGGCTATAAAACTGTGCATACCCTTTGACCCAGCAATACCACTACTAGGTCTGTATCCTAAAGAGATCATAAAAAAGGGAAAAGAACCTACATGTACAAAAATATTTATAGCTGCTCTATTTGTGGTGGCAAAGAATTGGACATTGGGGGGGGGTGCCCATCAATTGGAGAATGGCTGAACAAGTTGTGGTATGCGAATGTAATGGAATACTATTGTGCTGTAAGAAATGATGAGCAGGCAGATTTCAGAAAAACCTGGACTTGCATGAATTGATGCTGAGTGAAGTGAGCAGAACCAGAACATTGTACACGGTAACAGCAACATTGTGTGATGATCAACCATGATTGACTTGGCTATTCTCGGCAATATAATGATCCAAGACAATGCCAAAAGACTCATGATGGAAAATGCTCTCCACATCCAGAGAAAGAACTATGCAGTCTGAATGAAGATTGAAGGCGTACTATTTTTACTTTTTTGTTGTTCGTTTTCTTTCTTGTGGTTTTTCCCTTTTGTTCTGATTTTCTTTCACAACATGACTAATGTGGAAATATGTTTAATGTGCTTGTACTATATAACATAAAAGAATGCTTGTTTCTATGCCCAAAGGGTTATAAAGCTGGGTGAGATAAGGACATGGGTGGTTTCAAGGAGCTCAAAGGGGTGGCCAGGGAAGGGGGTTTCTGCCTAAACCTCTGAAGACTCCGAAATATGGGATTCATAAAGGAACCACAGGGTAGTTGGCTAGCATGCCCTTCACAGGGGGCATGGTCATCTTAATTTGATTGTCAATCTCCGAGCAAGAGATGGAGAGCCTTGCCAGACATCCAGGGACACATGGGTCCTCGGGGCCCAACATTCCAGATTAAGGATGTGGAAAAGGAAGCATACCCTGAAATAGGAGGGAGAGTAGCCTAGGGGGAGCCTGGGCCCAGGAGGGTCTCTGTGTTTGGGAGATTGGATAGCAGTTGGAGGCCCTGAGTTCAAATCCTATCTTGGCACTCTGCTAAGTGTCAGGGATACAGAGAGAAAGGCAAAAACACTGCCCCTGTCAGAGACTATGCTATTCCCTAAGGATGCTGAAGCAAAAATGAAATAGCTCAGGGGCAGCTAGGTGGCACAGTGGATAGAGCACCGGCCCTGGAGTCAGGAGTACCTGAGTTCAAATCTGGCCTCAGACGCTTGACACTTACTAGCTGTGTGACCCTGGGCAAATCACTTAACCCCAATTGCCTCACAAAAAAAAAGAAAGAAATGAAACAGCTCCTGGCCTCAGGGAGCTTACTTTGAGAGCATCAGGGTACAACAGAAGAGGCCCCAAGTGACAGGCACAGGTCTGCTACTTAGACCCTGCGTGACCCTGGGGGAGCCATCTCAGTACTTCAGGCTTCAGTTTCCTCATCTGTAAAGTGAGGGGTTTGGACTAGGCGACCTTTGAGGTCTGGATTTATGATGCTATGATCTCTGAGGTTCCCTTTAGCCATAAAACCTATGTATGAGCCCCCATCGTAACAAAGATGGATAAAAGATCCTGAGAACTGACTCCCGTGATGAAGGGTAGAAGGGACCCTCTGTGGACAGAGTCATAACTGGGAATTCTGGAGCCTGGGGCAAATTCACTTCGGTAAATAATTGGGTTAAGTGGGGAAAGGGGGAAGGAGGCTTAGGGTAAGACCATACCTGCACAGGATAAAGGTAACCTGGGCAGAGGTCAAGGGGGTAGAGAAACTGGAGGCCAAGGGTTGGCAGGAGCTGAGATTGAGAAGAGGACTCTAACCAGACAGTGGATTTATTGGAGTGGCCTGGAAGTCCCCTCCTTAGACTATAACCTCCTTGAGGGCAGAGACTATGTTTTATTTATTTATTTAGTTGTTGTTGTTGTTGCCTTTGTGTTCCCAGCCCTTAATAAATGTTTGTTGTCATTTCTCCTAGGGGTTTGAGAACTGCCCCAATATCTTGATATTTGTAGTTCAGAGACACAAACATTCCTCTTGGGGGGGCGGTTTGCTGGCCCCAGAAATACAATCCGGGGAGAGAGGGGAATTCTAGCTCCTCTGAACAACAAATTCCCCGGTACTAGTCAATTTTCCGCCTCCTATTATGAGTTTGTAGACCTCTGTTGCTGGAACAGCAAAGGCAGTGCCTGGATCTGTGGATGCCCAGCCCTGAGGGAATCATTCCTATCTGGCCTGCACTTATTACGTCTTCGAGGATGGGATATGGGGCAATTCGGACCCTCCCAGGCCAGCCCATTAGTTTCCTTGACAGTCCAGAAGTACAGTTGCCTCCGTGGGGTTTCTTGGGCAGCTGGATGGTGTTTCCTTGACCTGCGTGCAAATACCCTGTGACCATGAGTCCAGAGGGAAGCCAGAAGGATACGTTTCCCCTGCTTCTCAGCCCCTCAGACTTCAAAATATTTAAACCATGTTTTCATGTTCTAGGGAAACAATGCCAATACGAGGGAAAGAGGAGGTCGGAGGACCTGGGTTCAAATTTGCCACTTATACGGTCTCAGTTCACTTGTGAACTCGTAGCCTCAGTTTCCTTATTGATGAATATTTGATCAAATCAATAAGCTCACTGAGGGGGATTGGCTTCTGATGTCCCTTCCAGCACTAGATCTGTGAGAAGAGGGAAATAAGTTTTGAACCGTGGAGACGGAAAATAAAACAGAATTTCCAAGTGGCCGTTAAGGGACACCCTCCCCTCCCCCCCAGACATCTGAATAACCTGGATTTTCTCTTTCCTCATTCTCAAATTGGGGATCCTGGTTCTAGTCTGTTTTTTTTAGAGGAATTTTGATGAGGCCTTAAGAAGTGATGCATCTGAAAAAAAAGAGCCCCTTGGGTGTCCCAGTATCACCTCTAGGTGACTCCAGAGCTGAACTGGTTCAGGAGAGACAGGTTGGGGATTCGAGTTCGGCCAGTGAGCATGGAGGGTGGATAAAAATGGTCCGCATTAATCCTATCTGCAAGCATTACTCCCTCAGACACTTCTCACCTAGTAGGTGAGATTCTCCTGAAGTTTATAGTTTTAAATGAAGTTCTATGTTGGGGGGGGGGGAGGGGGTTGTCTTGTCTTGGTTTGTGTTTGTTTGATTTTCTGTGTTTGGATTTTTGCTTCTCTGTAGATTTGGGCTTCATGCCATCCCATCTCCCCCCACCCCCCAATAGGCTTTCTGTCTTCTCCAAGACCAAAGAAATTCCTTTTCCACTCTCAGAGTTCAAATTGCTTCCCCTCCATCCATTTAGAGGCGTTTTGGAACATCACTGGTCTTCCAACAAGAGAACTAGGGAGATGAGCAGCTGATAACTTGAGTTCTGTTTATGGGAAATCAGAAATGGTAACAGATGGCTGCTATTGACAACGTTAAGTCTTACAAGTATTCCCAGGATGATAAGCAGGGTTTTGGCTTTTTTAAGTTATTTCCGCTAAGAATCACCGAGGATTGTTGTAGGGAGTGATCTCAGAGGTTGTCAAGTCCACTCTGTTGTGTTTTGTTTTGTTTTGTTTTGTTTTGTTTTATTTTTAAAGAGTCCCAAGAAAAAGAAGTGACTCGACCCAGGTCCCTTAACCCTAAACCTAACATTTCTTCCACTATATGTACCATGCTCACATCTGGAGATAGCTATAGGAGGAGAGTTAAGGTAGTTCAGTGGATAGAGCACTGGGCCTGGCATCAGAAAGTCCTGAATTCAAATCTGTCCCCAGACACTTACTAGCAGTGTGACCCTGGGAAAGTCACTTAGCCCTGTCTGCCTCAGTTGCATCATCTGTAAAGCAGGAATAATAACACCCATCTCCCAGGGTTGTTGTGAGCATCAAATAAGTTAGTAAAGTGCTTAGCACATAGTAAGCACTGTATACACATAAGCTATCATCATCAGCAACAGCAACAACATAAAATGAGAATAATAATAATTATACCTGGGGGCAGCTAGGTGGCGCAGTGGATAAAGCACAAGCCCTGGATTCAGGAGGACCTGAGTTCAAATCTGGCCTCAGACACTTGACACTTACTAGCTGTGTGACCATGGGCAAGTCACTTAACCCCCATAGCCCTGCAAAAAAAAGAATAATTATACCTGCCTGCCAAGGTTGTTTGGAGGATCAAATGAGATGGTAATTGTAAAGACCTTAGCACGGTACCTGGCACACAGTAAGTAACATCTAAATATTAGTTATTAGTATTATTATTATATGGTATAGGACATAAAGTGTAGGACTTAGAGTCAGGAAGGTTTTGTTTAGTTGTGTCTGAGTCTTTGTGACCCCACTTGGGGTTTTCTTGGATACTGGAGCGGTTTTGCCATTTCTTTCTCCAGCTCATTTTACAGATGAGAAAACTGAGGCAAACAGAGTGAAGCAACTTGTCCAGGAAGTGTCTGAAGTGTTTGAACTCATCTTCCTGACTCCAGTCCTATAGCCATTGATTTTTTTATTTTTTTGCAGGGCAATGAGGGTTAAGTGACTTGCCCAGGGTCACACAGCTAGTATGTGTCAAATGTCTGAGCCTGGATTTGAATTCAGGTCCTCCTGAATCCAGGGCTGGTGCTCTATCCACTGCACCACCTAGCTGCGGCCTTCCCCCCCCCCCCACTCCAGTCCTAGTGCTTTCTTCCCTGGGCCCCCTAGCTGCCCCAGAGTCAGGAAGACCTGAGTTCAAATGCAGCCTTAGAAACTTCCCTATCTCTGTGGTCTTGGGCAAGCTACTTAATTTCTCTGCCTCTGTTTTCTCAGATATAAAATGGGCTCATAATGGCACCTCCCTCCCAGGGCTGTGTTGAGGATCAAACGAGACATTTGGAAGGTGCTTAACACAGTGCCTGTCACAGAGTAGAACGCTAAGTGCTTTTTCTCATTCCTTTCTTTATTTCCCCCGGCGGAGGATAGCTCAGATCCCAGATCTCCAGACTCCTAGGCCAGTTTTCCACATTTCTTGCCTGTCCCAATGTTCCATCCGAGTTGTTAGATTCTGGAGTCGAGCACTCACACATACGTGACAAGCCCCTGGGGCCCAAGGCTATCTTGGCATCTGTCTGCTCTGGATTGAAGTCAGCCACTGAAAACAACCACAGCCTCATGATGTTGTCTAGGAAGATAAAGCATTAAAATTAAGGTATTATATGACATCAAATAGCTATGAGGTGTCTGAGGCAGGATTTGAACCACTTGCCCCTTTGTACGGCACCGCACAACCTGGAGCCAATGAGCTGCTGACTCCAGAGAACCATGGGCCTGTGTCTGTGACCGGTCAAAGCCTCCAGGTGTGTTTCTGCACTGTCTTGGGGAGGGCAGAGCGCTCAGAGAAGCTTGGCTTCAGGCGACTGTATACAATTCATATTAGAAGGGATAGAGAGGTTGAGCGGCTTAACAAGAAGACGGCCTCCCGCATGCATGATGTGGCTCTGTCTGAAGCCTTGGCAGGTACCTGCCCTTGGTCTCACCTTGAAGAGAAGCATTAGCGAATCCATCAGCCTGGGGATGCAGGGGACGTTTCCTCTTTCTAGGAAAACGAGGCCTTCATAATCCCAGCTAGCCTGCCTGTCATGTTGGAGGGTTCACCAAGCACCCTGCATCTGTTGTCTCATCTGAGCTGAGAGGCAGCTATTTTAATATTCCGGTGCTATGAGAGTGTAGAGAGAGCTAACTGGCCTCAGGATCAGGAAGGCTAACTCCTGTGAGAGGCAGTGGGTCTCTGCAAAGAGAGCAGGAAGACCTAGGTTGGAGTCCCGTGGGGGAGAAAAGGGAGGGGAGAGAAGTACCTCCTCCCTCCACTGCATCCTTGCTGCATTCAGGTTTATAAGTCCAAGGGTCAGAAAGGACCTCAGCTATTATAGACTGAGGGGGAGGGAGCAGTTCATGATGAGAATCTGAGTCCATTCTTCCTGACTTTCAGTGGAGGCAGCCCTAGTCACTGGGAAACAAGCAGAGAAGTTCCCCGAACCCTCTTAGCTGGGTCTGGGGGGGGGGGCACCATATCTACCTCCACAGGAGGTGCCAACCTCAAGAAGATTGGAGGATTCATTGTTAAAGTGATTAGGAACTGCCTTGATCAGTCCCTGTTAATACTTTCATAACAACTCCTCATATACACATCTCTAAATCTTTACTTTGCAAACTGCATTTACCTACCTGCCACCGCCCCGCCCCCCCCCAACCAATTCACACCTCCCAGAGACAGGTAGGGAGATATTTATCTGCCTCCCTCCTTCTGGGTTTAAAATAGAGGATGCTTAGCTAACAGGGAGCTCATTTTTTTTTCCTTCCCAGAACAGAAATAATTCTACAAAGGAGGTCAGAGATAATTCATTCTCTCCTCCACCACTCCTACACCGAAAAGTGCATGAGGCCAATTAGTGGCTGGAGCTGAAGCTTTTTTACACTTGCATATAAGTGATATCCGAGGGGCATCCGGTCATGTTCCAGGGCTCTGCTCAGGAGTTCATTCTGAGTGATAGATACTCTCCTTCTCACTTCCTGGAATCTCAAAATCCCTTCAAACCTCAGCCAAGAAAAGCTGTTACAGTCCCCCCCACATTGTTCGTTCTCCCCCTCTCCCTCCTTCAAATGATTCTGCATATAATTTGTATTTATCTACGAATATATCCGATTCACACACAAGTCGCCAACCTCTGATGTCGTTGGCCCTCTTTGAAAATGAAGGACGAGGGACAGCTAGGGGGCGCAGTGGATAGAGCACTGGCCCTGGAGTCAGGAGGACCTGAGTTCAAATCCGACCTCAGACACTTGACACTTACTATCTGTGTGACCCTGGGCAAGTCACTTAACCCCAATTGCCTCACCAAGAAAAAGAAAGAAAATGAAGGATGAACAACAACATGTGTCTCCTCTTTCCCCATAGTAGAATGTATATTCCTTGAAGGCAGAAAGGATTTCACTTTTATCTCTATCTCCAGCACATAGCTCAGAGCCTTAAAGATGACCTTGAACCTAATAAATGCTTACTGAATTAAATCAACAGACATTTATTTAAAAATAAATTTTGCCGTCTTTTGTTTTGACATTACTTAAATTTCCCCCTGTATCTCATACCATCCACTCTGCCAGAAAGCCATCCCTTCTATCATGGAATTATTTTAAAATTTTTATTATGTGCCAACTGTATGCTGGGCACTGGGCTGAGTGCTAGAAACATCCAGGATTGAATTGAGACAGATTATAGAATCATGAGTTGGAAGGAACCTTAGAGGTCATTTAACCTAACCCTCTCATTTTACAGATGAAGAAACTGAGGCCTACAGAGATTAAGTGACTTGCCCAAGGCCATGGCAGACGTGAAGTTTGAACTGAGGTCATCTGATTCCAAACCCAGCATTCTTTCCACAATAGCACTCTGTCTCTCACATTGTCAGAGAAGGGAAAAATACAGAACCTCATCCCTCCATAGTATCTAGTAAAGGCTCCCATTCCACTCCCCATTTACTTATTAAAGGTCCTGGGAGTTGCTGGTGTCTGGTCCAAAATTGACTTGAACTGGTAGAAGTTAAAAATCTGGGCTCTCGTGGAAACTCATTACCTTGTCTTCCCCTCCACCCCACTCCTCCCTCACCCTACTTTACTCATTGGCTGATTTCCCCCTTGGCACCATGACTTTTCCCTTGCCCTACATTCTTGGAGGATGGATCTTCATTTCTTTTCTCAACCTATACTCCCTTTGCTTTTATTCATGAATATTTGCCATCTGTACTGCTTCCTAAAAATATCTCTATTCAGGACATACTTGGTGAGCTGGGCAAATCCAATGAGATTAGGCATTCTGAGGAGAAAGACTTCCATGCTATCTGCATCTTCAAACAGACAAACAAGAAGCCTGTCCTCTCAGTCTGCCAAACCCCCAAACAAAATGTAATCCTAGACTCCTCACTCTCACACTGGACCACCAACCTCCCTATAGACTAGACAGTCTGTTTGTTTTGTTTTGTTTTAATTTTTTTTTGCAGGGCAAAGAGGGTTAAGTGACTTGCCCAGGGTCACACAGCTAGTAAGTGTCAAGTGTCTGAGGCCGGATTTGAACTCAGGTCCTCCTGAATGCAGGGCTGGTGCTTTATCTACTGTGCCACCTAGCTGCCCCCTATGTACAGTCTGTTGCTCAGTCCTTTTGATTCTACTTCCCATCTCTTCTCTGGCACTGCTACTGCTCTGCTCTCCTTCTGTCTGGACTATGGCAATAGCCTGTGGGTTCATCGCCCTGCCTCTTCCATCCAGCTCTTCCTAAAGCATAGTTCTGACAGCGCCACTCCTCAATTCAATCAACTCCATTAGTTTCCGATTATCTACAGGATCAAATACAAAACCTTCTGTTTGGCTTTCCATGCTCTTAATAACCTGGTCCCCTCCTGCTTTTCCTGTCTTCTCATACCTTGCATGCCACGGTGCATTCCTCAGTCTGGTGACCCTGGCTTTCTTGCTATAATTATTCTCACAAGGTATTCTATTTTCCCTATTCTTGACATTTTCACTGGCTGACTCCATGCCTAGAACCCCTCCCTCCTATTCTCTCCTCCTGGCTTCCTTGGCTTCCCATATGCCTCAGCTAAGAAGTCTTAATGCTAGTACCTTCCTTCCATTCATTATCTCCAATGGTTACATATATATGTATATGTATATACATATATACATTTGTATATATATTGTAGATATATACATATATGAGGCAATTAGGTGGCTAAGTGGATAGAGCACTGGGCCTGGAGTTAAGAAAATTGAGTTCAGGGCAGCTAGGTGGCACAGTGGATAAAGCACCAACCCTGGATTCAGGAGGACCTGAGTTCAAATCCAGCCTCAGACACTTGACACTCACTAGCTGTGTGATGCTGGGCAAGTCACTTAACCCTCATTGCCCCACAAAAAAAAAAAAGAAAGGAAGGAAGGAAGGAAGGAAGAAAGGAAAGAAAAGAAAACCTGAGTTCAAATATGTCCTCAGATACTTAGTAGCTGTGTGACCCTGGACAAGTCACTTAACTTCTGTTTGCCTTAATCTATTGGAGAAGGAAATGGCAAAGCACCTCAGGATCTTTTCCAAGAAAACCCCAAGGACAGTACAATTCACATCTGACATAGAGTCACACAGCTGAACAACAATATACATATACATATAGTAACAATATAATATACATATGTGTGTATGTATATTGCTTGAACATAGTTGTCTACATGTTGTTTCAACAACTAGAATGTAAATTCCTTGAAGGTAGCGGCTGTTTTTGCCTTTCTTTCTTTCTCTTTCTTTCTCTCTTCCTTCCTTCCTTCCTTCCTTTCTCTTTCTTTCTTTCTTTCTTTCTTTCTTTCTTTCTTTCTTTCTTTCTTTCTTTCTTTCTTTCTTTCTTTCTTTCTTTCTTTCTTTCTTTCTTTCTTTCTTTCTTTCTTTCTTCTTCTTTCTTTCTTTCTTTCCCTTCCTTCCTTCCTTCCTTCCTTCCTTCCTTCCTTCCTTCCTTCCTTCCTTCCTTCCTTCCTTCCTTCCTTCCTTCCTTCCTTCCTTCCTTCCTTCCTTCCTTCCTCCCCCCCCTCTCTTTTTCTCCCTCCCTCTCTCCCTCCCGACATATACTTGACTGTCATCCTTGAAGAGTACCAAAATGACATCACTGTGTTGGGGTTGAGGTTCAATGTGTCCCACTTTGTCTTATCAGACCCGTATGAGCTCAGAGGGCTCTACCACAGGTCAGGCACAAACAGTCCATGTGAGCACTTGGAGTGGAGATGTCTCTAAATTTGTGCATCTCCTGTTTCTTTTGAGCTACTGTAATTCTGCTTTGCTCGTGGAACGCAGCGCTGATGCAGGTGCACCATGCTGGGCAGTCTTGTGCCAGGGTCTCCTGGGTTATGCAATTGAGATACAGTAAGTGCTAAAGAAATGCTTGACTGGCTTGTTGACTGACTCACAGTACAAGGCCCTGTGCTACTTTCTCTCTGCTCTATTTTTATCCTGTGCCTTTTAATTTCTATTCTAATGTCTCTCTCACTAGAATATAAGTCCCTGGAGGGGAGGGATTATTGTCTTTGTTGCTTTCTCTCTGTGTCCCAGTGTTTACTTAGCACAGTGTCAGGCAGGTGCTAAACAGTGCTTAGAATTGGCTGCTAGGCAATGGCAGTGCTAAAATGAAGCCGTGCTCAGTCCTTGCCCTCAGGGAGCTTCCAATCTAGTGGCAGGAGCCTTATTGATAGAATGTAAACTCCTGGGGAATAGAGACTCTTTTTCTTTTGTCTGGATGCCTAGGGCCTGGGCCAGTTGTTGGCACACAGTGGAAGTTTGATGATTGGTTGGTGAGTAGGTGGGAGTGAGCAGGGTTGAAAAACACACAATTCAGCCTGTGTGAGGGGGCTGAGAGGAGCCACTTCTCGATGACTGTGTCCAATGACTGTGTCCGGAGCCAGGTCTGGATCGGGCCAGACAATGGAGGAACTGACTCCTGGGAGCAGCCGCAAGCCCGGAAGGACTAGGGCTCCAGACGTGGAAATTGTCGAAGCCCTGAGCAGGAGCCAGCAGAAAGATTTTAGGGCTTGCCTACCAACGAGGAATACCCATCAGTGAGTCATCTTAATTCATGGTTTCAGAGAACAAAACAAAAAACAAAGACATTAACAGACGATAATGACAAACTGACAAAAGACTTAGACTGAACCTCCAAAGCCAAATGGGCCAAGCTCCTCCATTACAGATGAGGGACCTGAGGCCCAGAGATGATGCAACTTGTCCAGGGTCACACCACTTGTAACAAGAAGACACAGTGGATAGATAGAGCACTGGGCCTGGAGTCAGGAAGACCCGAGTTCAAATCCAGTCTCAAAGACTTACCAGCAATAGGACTATGGAGTCACTTTGCATGCCTCAGTTTCTTCAATTATAAAATGGGGATAATAACAGCACCTCTCTGGAAGGATTGTTATGATGATTAAATGAGATAATATTGAGCTCAGTGCCTGGGCGGCTAGGTGGCACAGGAGAGAGGCTGCTGGGCCTGGAGTCAGGAAGAGTCTTCTCCCTGAGTTCTAATCTTCCCTCAGATTCCTACTAGCTGTATGACCTTGGGCAAGTCATTTCATCCTGTTTGCCTCAGTTTCCTCATCTGTAAAATAAGCTGGAGAAGGAAATGGAAAACCAGGATCTTTGCCAAGAAAACCCCAAGTGGGGTCACGAAGTCAGACACAACTGAAAAATGACTAAACAACAGCAGTGTCTGGTACATAGTAGGCATATATATATCTGGTACATAGTAGGCATATATATATATATATATATATATATATATATATATATATTCCTACTCCTTACCAGCCCTTATTAGATGAGAGCCAGGATCTGAATCCAAATCCTCTGTTTCCAAATCCAGCTTCCTTACCACTGTTGCACACCCAGAAGGGGTCTCCTGAGCTCATACACTTACCCATATCTTTTTGTTTGTTTTGATAGGCAATGAGGGTTAAGTGACTTGCCCAGGGTCTCACAGCTAGTAAGTGTGTTAAGTGTCTGAGGCCAGATTTGAACTCAGGTCCTCCTGAATCCAGGGCCGGTGCTCTATCCACTGTGCCACCTAGCTGCCCCCTACCCATATCTTTCTTTCTTTTTTGAGAGGCAATGGGGGTTAAGTGACTTGCCCAGGGTCACACAGCTAGTAAGTGTTAAGTGTCTGAAGCCAGATTTGAACTCAGGTACTCCTAACTCCAGGGCCGGTGCTCTATCCACTTTACCACCTAGCCGCCCCCTACCCATATCTTTTTAATGGCCTTCCTTACTGCCTCTCCCAGTCCAGTGGTTGAAAGACCAGTGAACTTAGAATCTGAGGAAATGGGTTTGAATCTTGCCTATTTCACTTCGTCAGCTGTGTGACTTGAGGCAACTCAGTGGACTTCACTGGGCCTCAGTTTCTTCATCTGTAAAGCCAGGGAGCTAGATGAGCTGACCTCTCGAGGTACCTGCTGTCTCTGTATCTAAGGACTTGGCGCTTATTCAGCATCTCTTTTTTTATTCCAAAAAACAACAATAACAACTATAACTTATAAGATGGTATTTTCAAAACCGAGGTCAATACCAGAGGCCCCTTGAAATCTCAGGCTGAATAACCGAGGAGATCATGCCTGCCACGGTTGAACTAGCTGTACCAGAGAGGTTACAGAAAGAGGCAGCGAACCTGAAAATGTGTTTTGACAATTAAAAAAACAGCAAAAAACCAAGAAAAACCAAGAAACTCTCCTTTCTTTGCAGTCTAAGGCTGACATTTACTAGGTATCAAGTCATCCTCTCTCTCTTGGTTGTCATTTTCTTTCTGGCCTTAGATCTTGGAAAGTAAATGAGTTGGACTGGGAAGGCTTCTCAAAGACTTTGCCTGCTTTTGTTTGTGGATCAGAAATAAATGAAGCTTCTGTGTTTGTTCTTGAACTCGATGGTAGGAGGTTCCTGACCCTGACCTTTCACATGATCTGCCCACGATACCATCAGCCCTGGTCAGCGTTGGATACCCTGTCTGTTGGCAGAAACGTTTTGAGGTCTTCCTTTGCATGAATAATGTCAGGATTAAGTTGAATTTAGGACAAAATAAAGAAATATCTAAGGAAGAATATTATTAAATTAGATGAATCAAATCAAATCAAGTTAAATGGAATTCTGTCAAGAAGTTTAAAAATGCATACGTGAAGCCCTATTACTGAATGCTGGCTAATGTCCGCAATAAGGAAAAACACTTAGTAAATTGTTCTGTTCACATGGACATTTTCAAGGATAATCATGTAGGTGAGGTTTTGCTCTGAGGGGATAATTTTTATATGTGTGAGTCAATCCTGGCTTCTGAGTATAAGAAGTAAAACTTGTCAGAATCAAAAATACATTTCTGAACTCCATCCCCTCTTTGGTTTGCTAATGACCATTGCTTGTTATAATTAGGACAGACACTTTTACTTAAATGTTGAGTTTTACAAATAGGAATAAACAAAATTTAAAGCTGAATTTGCCAATCCTTCTTCCATGCTGTACATGGTTGACATTTGGTCTTTCGCACATACAGGTGCATATGAATGGGTATACACAGGTTACATGATAGAACATTTATCAAGTTCTTAATATGGAGCAGGCTCTGTAAGTGTTAAGGTTACAAATACAAACAAGCAAGACAGTGCCCCTGCCCTTAAGGAAGCTTAACTTCTAGTGAGGTGGCTAGGTGGCACCACAGTGCATAGAGTGCTAGGCCTAGAGTCAGAAAGACTCATTTTGAGTTCAAATCTGGCTTCATGCAGTCTAGCTGTGTGACCCTAGGCAAGTCACTTAACCCTGTTTGCCTCAGTTTCCTCATCTGTAAAATGAGCTGGAGAAGGAAATGGCAAACCACTCCGGTATTTCTGTCAAGAAAACCCCCAGTGGGGTCAGGGAGGATCAGACATGACTGAAATGACTGAACAATAGCCTTTCTTTCTTTCTTTCTTTCTTTCTTTCTTTCTTTCTTTCTTTCTTTCTTTCTTTCTTTCTTTCTTTCTTTCTTTCTTTCTTTCTTTCTTTCTTTCTTCCTTCCTTCCTTCCTTCCTTCCTTCCTTCCTTCCTTCCTTCCTTCCTTCCTTCCTTCCTTCCTTCCTTCCTTCCTGCAGGGCAATGAGGGTTAAGTGATTTGCCCAGGGTCACATAGCTAGTAAGTGTCAAGTGTCTTGAGGTCAGATTTGAACTCAGGTCCTCCTGAATCCAGGGCCAGTGCTTTATCTACTATGCCAACCTAGCTGCCCCGAACAATAGCTTTCTAATGGGGGAAGACAATATATAAAGGGAAGCTGAAAGGGGGAGAGGGAAGGGAGGAGATTTCACAGCTAGGAAAATGAGACAGACAAGGAGAAGGATAAAGAGTCTGGAGGATCTAGGTATGAATGTGGTTAAGCATGGCAGGGATCTTTCCTAAAATGGTGGTCCTGGGCAGCTAGGTGGCGCAGTGGATAGAGCACCAGCCCTGGATTCAGGAGGACCTGAGTTCAAATCCGGCCTCAGACACTTAACACTTACTAGCTGTGTGACCCTGGGCAAGTCACTTAACCTCAATTGCCTCACCAAAAAAAAAAAAAAATACTCAGGCTAAAATGGTGGTCCTGGAGATGGAGTAACCAGTCAGGAGAGGGAGGCCTCATGAAAGAGGGCTCTCCACTGTGGCAAGTGAGGAGGAGGAAGAGGACGAGGAGTCCAGAGAGAGAGGGTCGAAAGCTTGTCCATAAACTTTATTAACTGCTCTATTTATCTGTAATGAAAATCGTGAAGTTTAAGGAAGCCAGTATTAAAATTGCTCACAAATGGAGCCTATAAACATTTAGAATGATGAACACACATGCCTCTATTTCAACATTTCCTCTTCCTTCTATCCATCTTCTAAATTCTTCCTGCCTCAGAACTTATTACAGAAGCACACGTGTTGCTGGTTCTATTTCAAATGAATGTTTCCAATTTCTTTGTACTTTCAATAATATTTTCCATTTTTTCTTGCTTAAATTTCAGACATGATTCTTTCATTTTGCACAGTTCTTTGTTCTTTGCATTGGTTTAGCTGGGTCACTCATCTGCTCAGAATCTTTCCATCGCTCCCTATTGCCTACAGGATAAAGCTCAAACTTCTTGTCTGGCATTCAAGGCCTTCCTTATTTTATTGCTACTCTACTTGCCCGATCTTGTCTCGTGATTTTCCCAATATCCACCTCTATGCTCCAACCAAACTGTGCCCTGAATGCATCCTGAGCTTTCCTGCTGTTTTGGAAGGTGTCTTTTGTTTGTTTGTTTGTTTGTTTCTGTATCTTGTTAAAATATTTAAGAATTTTTTATTCGGAAAGGATCTCTACTTCATTAAACTGTAAATTCCGCGAGGGCAGGACCTGCCTTTTGCTTCTTTTTGTATCCCTTAGCACTTAGCCAGTGCCTGGCACATAGTAGGTACTTAATAATTGTTTACTGATTGATCTCAGAGGCCATCCTTCCCAATTCCCCTCTAATATATAAGATTGTGGATTCAGAGCTGGGAGGAACCTCAGAAAGCTTCAGGTCAAACGCCCTCATTTTACAGAGTAGGAAGCTGAGACTTAAGGAAAAGGGAAAAAATTGTTTGTTTTTTTCTTCTGTCTTTCCTTTCGGGCAAGCATGGAATCAGTCATAGTGACATTTTTAAGGATCCCTATGCATGCACACGCACGCCTGTGCACACGCACACACACACACAGACACACACACACTGGTGGCGGGAGAGTTGGCTAAAGAACGCACAGAGAGGCCGACAGCAGTTCCCCACATAGGTGAGCAGCCAATTCATTTATTAAATTCTAAAGAGACAAATGCTACATTGCATAAAGCCCTGCAGAATGAGCTATTGCTTATCTTCCCCACCAGAGTCCTTCAATTAAGCATTCATGGTATTGTCAGAAGGCATTCCTTGGGAATTGATGGGTAATAGAGTTAATGTTTTCTGGTTGTATTCCAAGTCCCCTTGAGAATGGGCTTCCCTCACCCATTGGTCCTTCTCTCTTGCTAGTTTTAAATAAATTCAATCGAGTTTCATGGGCAGGGGCCCTAGAGTACATCTTAGAAATTGTGTATTTTGAACAAGATACAAAAGGTAGAACAAATGAAATCATCCTTTATTCTTTACATCTGGGTTGTGTTTTTTTTTTCTTTCTTTCTTTCTTTTTTTTTTTTTTTGCAAGGCATTGAGGGTTAAGTGACTTACCCAGGGTCACACAGCTAGTAAGTGTCAAGTGTCTGAGCACAGATTTGAACTCAGGACCTCCTGAATCCAGGGCTGGTGCTTTATCCACTGCACCACCTAGCTGCCCTGGTTGTGTTGTTTTAACTTGGTTTAGGAGAATCTGGAGCTGTGATTTCAGTGGCATGTGGATTTCCCAGTATAAAAACGCCCTTCTCTAGCAGGCCAGAAGTTCCTCTGTGACATTGGGAAAATCACTTTACTTCCCGAAGACTCAGTTTACACATCTCTAAAATGGGGATAAGAATCTAGCAGTGCCCACCTTACAAAGCTATAGGGAACATCAGGTGAGGTGATGGTTTTGAACGTGCTTTCCCATGTTCCAAAGCTCATTTTAAGAGGTGTTCGGGCCTGATACCATCATCCGGTTATGAAAACAACCAAGCTAACCCCGTAAGCTGTTCCTACTTCCAGTATATGGTCAATTGTATCCCTGGAGTTTCTTTGTCAAGCATCTGCTCTAGGAAATAGGACCAGGCATGAAATCTTTGATCACATGGCTACAGTTTTCTTTTATCTATTCATTAAGAAGACAGATGTAATTCCTGGGCCAAGACTTACTAGTGTTCTCTAATGGTTTGGATTTTAGTTGGTACATATTAGCCATTGCTGCTGCCCCCTCCTCCACCTTCCAAGCAATTTAATTGGCAAAATAGATGCTTTTAATTTCTTTTTCATAGTTGGTTCATTTGATCTGGGCTTTACCCCTGAGGCTGTGTCTGAACGCTCCACAGGACAGACTGTTATGACAGCCAGGTCAGTGAATGCCTTAATCCATTCACACAACTGATTTCCACCCTCCCCAACCTGAAACAACTGTCAAGACAGCCAATCCCTTTGTGTATGTTCATGTCACAGCTTAAGACTAATAAATGTTCATATCCCAGAAGAATATTTAGCAGCTTCATTCATGTTCTTTCTCTTTTAAAAATTAATTTTTTTGGTCTTTTTTGGGTGGGGGGTTCTTTTTCTACCTTGATCAACAGATCTATGTAAGGAATAGATGTATTCTTTTTTTTTTTTTTAGTGAGGCAATTGGGGTTAAGTGACTTGCCCAGGGTCACACAGCTAGTAAGTGTTAAGTGTCTGAGGCCAGATTTGAACTCAGGTACTCCTGACTCCAGGGCTGGTGCCCTATCCACTGCGCCACCTAGCTGCCCCGGAATAGATGTATTCTTGATTAAACTGTAGCACAGGCCTCAATCAACACTGGAAACACTTGCTACCTCAGGCTCAGGGGAAAGAATCACAATTATCCAAGTATGGCTGAGCCCCTGTTCTAGTGCATACCAGATCATAGACCAAGCAGAAACCTGAAATTAAGTCAAGGTGAAACATAAGAGCAAGAAAAATAAGAAGAGAAAAATCAAGCAGAAGAATATCGTTCAGCCTTCATAGAGAATCTCCCATGGACTTATGTGCTTGTCCATATAGATGTGGGTACCTTGGTTATGGCTCCTGCCTCATCCCAGCTGGGTCTTGGTAGCTCGCAGGAAAATCGTGCCTCAGATAACCTGTTCCAACCAGGGGTGGTCCTTGTTCCTAGCTGGTAGAGCTGGGTGCCGGGCATACCTGCTCAGCTGGAAACACCCCATGATATCAGATGGATCCAGATCAGCTCCCTGCTCCCCATAGCTCAGAATCCCCCCCTCCTTCTTGGAATCTCAGGAATACACCAAGGTTACTGAGTTCTGCCACTGGTACCACCACGTCTCCATATCCAACTCTAATAAAAGATCCCCTTCCTCAGGCACAAGTCTCACAGGATTCTAGTCCAGGAAACTCTAAATAGGCAATCTTTGAGATGGAGGCAATATAACATAAAAGGCAATATAATCTTTCCAATGTCAAGCCACCCCATTACAAGATGCCCTTTAGTAAATGAAAGATGTTGGCCCTGTTTTCAATGAGTGTTCACATCCTGGAAGAATATTTAGCATCTTCATTCATTTTCTTTCTCTTTCTTTTTAAAAAAATTGCCAACGTGATGCCTTTGCACTAACTTTTCCCCGTGCCTGGAATTCACTCCTCCAGAACCCCACCTCTCTTCCTGCAAGATGCAGTTCAAGTATCATTTGAAGGCTTTGTTAATGCTTTTCCCAGCTAGTGATCCCCCTCTCAAGCTATCCTGTATTTAACCGGGTTTTTTTTTTTTTTTTTTGGTTTTTTAGGGCAATGGGGGTTAAGTGACTTGCCCAGGGTCACACAGCTAGTAAGTTTCTGAGGCTGGGTTTGAACTCAGGTCCTCCTGCATCCAAGGCTGGTGCCTTATCCACTGCGCTGCCACCTAGTGGCCCCGTATTTAACCGCTTTTATACTTATGTTCTTGTTGTTTCCTTTAGAATGAAGGTCCTTGAGAATAGGGATTATTTGGTTGATTCTCTTTGCCAGTAAAAGGCACTTAATAAATGCTTGTTGCTTGATGGTTGGATGGATAGCTCTTCCTTTATGTCTTTGCATTTCTTAAGCCTCACGTTCCATAGGGGGAAGTCAGCCTCCTTAATTATAATCTGATTTTTTAAATTTTGGTATTTTAATATTACTTAGTATCTCGATATAATTGGTTTCCTTTGTGATCCTTTGTATTTTATTTTATGCACTTAAAAACATAATTCTGAGAAGGGGTCCATGCTGCCAAAGGAGGCCATGACCCAAAAAGGTTAAAAATTCCCTGTCCAACCTCTTCATTTTATAAATGAAACAGAAAACAAAGCAGTTAAGAGCCATGCCCAAGGTCATACCGATCATAAATAACCAAGCTAGGATTCTGGCCCAGTTCAGAAGCAGGGATTACTGACTCTTGGCAGTCACAAATGGTTTGCTTCTCTGTTGGACGTTTTATGCCGTGACCCATTTGATCGGAGAAGCATAGAACTCACCAAACCTTTCCATTTGTTCAGTGAGTAACAGCTCTGCTCCTTAGCATGTGTCAAAGGACAGGGAGGGGCAGCTAGGTGGCTCAATGGATAAGGCACTAGCCTTGGATTCAGGAGGACCTGAGTTCAAACCCAGCCTCAGACACTTTCTAGCTGTGTGACCCTGGGCAAGTCACTTAAACCCCATTGCCCTGCAAAAAAAAAAAAAAAAAAAAAAAGGACAGGGAAAGGCAGAAGAAGAGTCAGGATGGGGGCTGGACCTGTGATGTCCTAGAAATAGGGAATGCCCCAAGGAGGAAACTCCTTCAACCAATGCAAGTGGAAAGTTTTTCTATAACTTCTAGTGACAGACAGACATAGATAGATAAGGATTGATGGGGGGGGGGGAGAGAGAGAGAGAGAGAGAGAGAGAGAGAGAGAGAGAGAGAGAGAGAGAGAGAGAGAGAGAGAGAGAGAGAGAGAGAGAGCTTTTATTAAATGCTTACTATGTGTGAGAAACTGTACAAAGTGCTGGGAATACAAAAAAGCAACCAAGTCAATCCCTTCCCTCAGGGAGCTTACTTTTTGCTGGGTGAAGACAGTGCATAATGGGATTCTAGAAAGCAAAAGGAAAGAACCCATTTGGTTTCATAATGAAGTGATGATCACAAAGTGTCACAGACATCTGAGCCCTACCAAGATAAAGAAGAATCTCCCCTAGGGGATCCAAAGGTGGACTCGAATGCTCCAAAGGGGAGAAGGTAGACATGGTCTCCTTAGAGAAAGTGTGATGAAGAAATGGGCAGGGAGTGACCCACGGAGATGCCCACAGCAGAGGGGTCAAACAGCCAACCTCCTGGCCCTCTGTGGCAGGCAACACTCTCTAGTATGGCCTGAACCAGATTAAAGTGTAATTGGGAGGGAGGCAGCTAGATGGCGTGATGGATAAAGCACTGGCCTTGGATTCAGGAGGACCTGAATTCAAATCTAGCCTCAGACACTTGACTAGCTGTGTGACCCTGGGCAAGTCACTTAACCCTCATTGCCTCACAAAAACAAACAAAAAAAAACCCAACAAAAATGTAATTTGGAAATAGTTAACAAAAACAAATAAAAATACAATAAAGCATAGATAATGCTAATATGTGGTCTTCTAAGTCATTAAGCTTAGGAATCCTTGTGTATGATTTATTGGTCCCATTTCTATTCCAATGTGTTTGACAACACTGGTTTAAAGCTCTAAGAGGTTAAATGACTTGTGTAAGACCACACAATCAATCTGTATCAAATGAGGCTTGAACCTAGGTGTTCCTGACTTTGAGAAAAAGATAAATAATTTTTAATGACCTTGAAAATAGAAATCATTCATCATGCACCTTTATTGAATGATTATTTTTTGTAATTTTTTTAGCTCTTATTGGGGATTTGAAGATGAATAAGACACAGAACTTGCCCATACAGTTTCCTTCATCAGTTTTTGTACCTTCCAAAAAATATCATCGGCAGAGAAAATTAAGAACTTGTCAGGTTCTCGGCTTTTATTAGAGAGAGGTCTCCAGCAAATATCTGGGTAATTAAACCTCTCCATGACAATGATCTCTTTTCTCTGGGACAAAATTTGTTGGAGTCAGAAAGCTATCATCCATTTCCTCCCTCTGGCTAGACAGTATGTAATATATTCCCAACAAAGCTTTGTTTTGGTTTAGCTCTCCTTTTATCTTTAGCCAAGTGCTAAGCCATTGGGTTTGTAGGTTTCTACAAAGTTCTTCATATACAGTGCTACTGGGCCAAGCCTTATGTAAATTTTTTTTGGGGGGGATAAGGAATACCAACCACCACTGTATTTCAGGAATGACTTGAATCCCACCAAGCCTCAGGAATGCCAGAGATCCTATTTGCTCCTTGTTTTAAGAGAATAGGACAAATTCCACAGGACTAGAAAAGGGCAAACTTTTTCCTTGTTTTCAAAAAAGAAGAAAAAGGTACCTTTCAAACTGTAGACCATTGGATTTGACATTAATTCCCGGGGAAAAAATTGTTTGACTGGATTATGAAAGGAGTAGTTTGCAAGCACTTAGAAATGGAAGCAGTTATCATTACAAGCCAGCATGGGTTCATTAAGAGCAAGTCATGCCAGACTAACCTCATTTCATTTTTTGACAGGATTATTAGTCTGGTAAATCAGGGAAATGCCATAAACATCCTCTTCTTGGTTTTCAGGGAAGCATTTGACAAAGTTTCTCTTATTTCCAATGGAAAGATCATTGTATCTAGAATCTGAAGACTTGCTTTGAATGTGAATTCTTTTGCTTATGCTCTGTACTTAGCACATTGCCTGGCACATCATAGACTTAATGATTGCTAGTTGACTTGTGTGGCCTTGGGTAAGTCATTTAACTTTCTTGGTCACCAGTTTTCTCCTCTGTAAAATAAGGAAGTTAGACTAGATGGCATCCTTTAAGGTCTATTTCAAACCTAAGTCTATAATATTATGATAATATACTTGTAGACACAGTGGAGAGATTTGAACTGGATGATAGTAGAATTTGTTGGAGTGTATTTGTGAGTCTCTATTAGAATTCCACAGGGCTCTGTCATTGACCCTGCTTTATTCAATATGGAACCAGAGCATTCATGTGTTTGAACGAACTCAGGGACCAACTAGTGCAACCCCCTAGTCAAAGCAAAAATCCCCACGACAACATCTCTGCCAAATGTCAATCCAGCCATCATTGGAAGGTTTCCAATATTGGGAAAATCACCAGCCCTCCCATTAATCCATTCCATTTCTAGTCAGCTCTTAATTGTAATATTGAGCTAGAATCTTCTCTCTATAATTTCCACCCTCTAATCCTGGTTTTGTCCATTCAATGCCTAGCAAAAGAAGCCCAGTGTAACACAAAACATTCCTATCAGTGATATGGATAGCATACTTACCAAATTTATGAATGATGAGAAGCTGGGAGGAATAGCTAATCGAGTAGAAGACAAAATTGGACTCCAAATAGATCTTAAGAGGGTAGAACAATGGTTTGAATCCAAGAAGTTGAAATGGAGTATAAGAAGAAATGAAAATTAAGACTGGCTTACTAAAATGATTCTCAGTTGATAATCTGGGCTAGGGGGTGGAGACCACACTTTGGGGGCTTGAGAATAACCCCTGACTCCTTAAGGCTACCCCTAGAACACTGAGGGGAAGATGTAGCTTTAGTATTCTAGGATTCATCTGTGAGAGTGGGAATAAGAATAATGAGATTATAAATCTCTGATCTACCTGAAACCCTAGTTCCTACCTGGGGGAAGATAATTCAGGTGCCTTTCCTATTTCACAATTGGCTGTCACCTGGATATTTTTTCATTGAGAAAATTTCAAGGAGTCAAAGCCATTTCAAGTGAAAACAAATAAAATAAGAACAAAGACTCTAGACCAGGAACCAACTCCTGCCTGGAGCAAAGTTTTATTGGCAATCTCTGGAGCCCTGGGAAGTAAAGCATTGGAGTAAAGTGTGGGCACAGTCCTTTTACAGAAACTAGGGAATGGGCTTTTGTCTTCTTAGACCAGCCTGGAAAGCGGGGCCATCTACAGTAGTGGGGAAGGGGGCTCCCAGGTTAGGAGATCTGCCTTCTCAGCTTGGCCTTATAGGAATTTGAAGCATGACCTGGGCTGCCCACTTTTCTCCTTTGTCAAGTAAGGGAGGGGTTGGACTGGCCAAAGCCCCTGCTGGCTCTGACGTTCTGTAATTTTGCATTTCTAATAATGTCTAATGTGGCTTCTTTCTTCCTCTTTGGTCACACAGTCCTATCAGATCCAACCGTGAGGCTGGGGAGCCACTCATTCATTCAGTCCTACAGAACATAGCAAACAGCATCACCACGTTCGCAGAAGTGGCAATCAATTAACTTAATAAAATTGATTTCAAAGCCTTTAAACTTGAGAGAAAGAGTTCAGGGTCCATGAAAGCTCTTTCCAATTCTTCGAGGGATAAAATAACTCATCACCCTTATCAGCTTCCCTTTTTGGTTGTGATGGAGTGGAGAGCCCCTCCCCTTCCCCTCACCCCCTCCATATCTAATTAACAACTCTTTAGAGGGGGTTTTCTGCTATCCACCATTTTCTCTTTCTGTGCATCAGCATGGTAGGATTCATTTAACTCCTGCCCAGCACATAGTAGATACTTTATAAGTGTTTCTTGATTGATTAAATGGAACTGTCTGAGCATTACCATTCTGCATTTACCAAAATTACAGGTTCATAGATCTATTCTTTTTTTTTTTTTTTAAACGGGGCAATGGGGTTAAGTGACTTGCTCAGGGTCACACAGCTAGTAAGTGTCAAGTGTCTGAGGCCGGATTTGAACTCAGGAACTCCTGAATCCAGGCCAGTGCTTTATCCACTGTGCCACCTAGCCGCCCCTTATAGATCTATTCTTAAGACAAATCCATGACCAGATTTTATCTTCACAACCACCCTGTGAGGTATTATCCTAATTGAGAAGGTTGGTGGCCTGGTCTAGAGGTTCAGTTCCCTCATTTCACAGATAGGGAGACTGAGGTCCAGGGAAGCTGTGATGTTCCCAGGCTGCTATACACAGGCATGAATTAGGATTGTAGTTTTAGATCTGGAAGGGACTCAGGCGCCATCTTGTCCAATCCTCTCACTTTATAAATAAGGAAATGGGGTTGGGAAGGTCATAGAGGTCCTCTCCCTCCTAAACCATAGTTTTGGGAAACATTTCCATTGGTTTTGTTTTTGTAGCTTCTCCCTTTAGCTCTCCACCTCACTCCCTAACAAGCTAAGATGGTGCCTTGAACATAGTAGGTGCTTAATTAATGCTTGCTGAATTGACTCGATCTGATTAACATGACCTGCTGGAGATTTCCCCTAGCTGGTGGTCTTCAAACAATGGCTGTATAGCCCTTCGTTGGCTGTGTTCTATTAGGGATTTGGGGGGAGGGTATGGATTAGAACCACAAACCACTGAGGTCACTTCCGGCTATAAAATTCTATAAAATTCTGAGGTTCATATTTTTTCCTATTTTGGTATCCTTGATGCTTAGCATGTAGTAAGCACTTAATAAATGCTGATTGACTACTGACTGACTAACTCACTCCAAAGGAGTCATTCATACTGTAGATTGTTGTGTGTTGGGGTGGGGGGCTGAGGGGCAGGCAGAACATGTGCTTAGTGAGAGGAAGCCAGAGCCTCCCTTCTTCATCCTGTTCAGTGAGCTCAAAGGGAGCCAATGTCAAGGAGGAGTTCTGAGTTAAGCCTGTGTATTTTCCATTTCAGGAGATACTGTTCTTAAAAAGTCACTGTTGGGGCAGCTAGATGGCGCAGTGGATAGAGCACCGGCCCTGGAGTCAGGAGGACCTGAGTTCAAATCCGGCCTCAGACACTTAACACCTACTAGCTGTGTGACCCTGGGCAAGTCACTTAACCCCAATTGCCTCACCAAAAAAAAAAAAAAAAAAAAAAGGGGCGGATAGGTGGCGCAGTGGATAAAGCACCGGCCCTGGATTCAGGAGTACCTGAGTTCAAATCCGGCCTCAGACACTTGACATTTACTAGCTGTGTGACCCTGGGCAAGTCACTTAACCCCCATTGCCCCGCCAAAAAAAAAAAAAAGTTACTGTCATGTCATCCCAGCTTTGTCATTAGCTGACTAAGTCTCTGTACCTCAGTTTCCTTATCTGTACAATGGAGACAGTTTGATGCAAGGAACACAAAAACAATTGGTGAGTTTGTAAACTTAGGAAAATCCCCGCGTGGGAATTCCCTTCACCAGCCTAGATCTCAATCTACCAATAAATTAAGATTCTAAGTTTAGACCTGGAAGAGACCTCACTGGACCTAGTCCAGCCTCCTCCCTTAGGGCAGTGACAGTTATTGTGTCTGTCCCACAGGGTGGTTGTGAGGACCAATTCTGACAAGATAGCTCTGAAAATGTTTGATTTATTATATATTTTAAAAGAAAACAAGTGGTATACGTAATATACATAATGGAGATCCACATTTCTCTTCATTCTGTTACGTCTAGGGAAATGCCCAGTTTTAGCTGGTCTTGGCTAAGTTTACAATGAAAATAGCACCAACCACAAGAAGAAGAAGGTCTTAGCTGGGCTACCTAGACCCATCCTTGAGAGACAGATGCCCGAGGACAGGCTGGGAAATAAACAGGCCTTCCCCAGAGGCCCTTCTTAGCAGTCTCTTCAGGGGAAAGGGGCAACAAAAGGTTTGCACATAGGCCCGATATGTGGCTCTCATGGATGAAGGAATCCTGGCTCCAGTAGGTTCTCAGAGACATCCAGCAGATGTGTTAAACGCTCAGGGCTTTGGAAACAAGGGGAGGAGAAGTTCCTGTCTGAATCTGAGCCAGCCCAGGCCTGGAAGACTGCAAAGAGCACTAGCAAGAAAGCCTGTGGGCTTGTTAGTTCCTGGGAAGGGGCCCTAAGCCTTTCAGAATGAGACTCATTCCCAGCAAAAAGGCTCCCCCCACCCCCAGTCCTTCTGCCAAAGATTCCCTGTGGTTTGGGGAGTTGTGCCTAGTCTGGAGCCTTGCTCTCGTCCTGAGAGCCCCATCCGTGCCTCCCTGGGGGGCTATGGCACACCACTGTCCTTTCTTTCTTTTCCCTGGCTTGCCTGCCTGCTCACCCACCTACCCACCCACATCCCCACCCCTTCACAATGGTGGGCTGTGTGCCTTTGGCCCTGCTGGTTGACGTTCCAGATCACTCAGCAAGTCCCCTTTCTTGGAAGAAAACAAGCGCTTTTGTTTTTTTTGTGGGATTTAATCTGTTTTCCCATTTGCAGCCTGGCATCACCTGGAGTGGAGATATGACTCAGAGCACAGAGGGGAAAACTGCCCACCAGCTGTGGCCATAGACCAATCCTAATTCTTCCATCCCATTGTCACCGGGCATGGCAAACCCGGGAAACGAAATCCCAGCCCTCCAACTCCAGGCAGTCAGTTCTCTTCATTCTCCTCATGATGATATCCTTGGACACAAAGCCTTGGTTTTCTAAGGACCAGAGGCATAAACATTCCTGATACTACATTGGGGAGTATTTGGATAACTGGACAGGCATGCCCCACAGTGAGGAAGTGATCGGTAGTCATGGACCTCGGCCAGGCGAGAAGCGGGGGAGAAATGCTGTGGATTTTAAAAGCAGGGGTCCAGCTCTTGCTTCTGCTAGAGACTGGAAATGCAAATGACCGAGGGCTGAGGATTAGTGCAACCTTCCTATCATTTAATGAAATGAGTGAGAAGAGATTTGAAAATTCCTTGGGATGGGAAAAAAGCAAAGAAACTCGGCGAGTCGATGGAAGGGTGGGTTCGGAGCCTCAAGTGTTGATGTGTGAGAAAATGAGGCTTCCCAAGTTGCAATGAGCCAATGAAAGGAAGGGTCGAGGTCCCTTAATTATTTTTTGTTTTTATTTTTTGATTCCTTTTGTTGTTTCTCATAGACATGGTGACATTCCCAAGGATGTTTTGTCTTTTTACTTTCATTTAAAGGAGGCAGGTGAGGTGGGATGAATGTGGTACTCTTCAAGATTATGCATGGAGCTCTATGACTGCTGGGAAATTCTTCCGTTTCTATGAAGCTCATATAGAAAATGGGGGTGATTCCTAAGATTCCTTCCCAGGTCTAAAATGAAATAATTCCGACATTCTTCCTGCTCAATCACACACAATTGTTGTAAAGATTTAAGGGGAGAATGTGATTTAAGGATCTGTGATTTAATTAGGGGGGGATCTCCCTTTAGGGAAACAGGAGTATCTTGCACACTTCACACACACACACACACACGCGCGTGCATACACGCACACGGGCGCACGCACATGCACACATACACACACGCGCGCACACACACACATATGGAGGGGCAGGACTGCTACCTCAAGTTTGAGGTATTTGGTAGGTCTTCATCCACTCAAAACCACAGCTCATGAGCCCCTACCAGTGAGTTTACTTTTTTGACAAGTCAGGCAAAGGTTGTGACCCTTTCAAAGCATCTACCATTTAATGAAAGACCTTTTGCATCTCATTAAGAACAAAGAGAAGAGGGGTGCAGAAGGAGAAAAGAAAAAGTGGTATAAAAACATAGTCATCAAAAAAGTGGTACAAAGAAGGAGGAGAAGGAGAAGGAAGGGGAAAAAAAAGACTGAATTTGTAATCAAAGGACTTGAATTCAAGTTCTGACCCTGACACTTAGACACAACTCCCGAGGGGAAGAGGAAGGGTTGGATTCGGGGTCCTCCCGGGTGCTTCTCATACCAGCCAATAAAGCATCCATGCTATTCAGTGCTCTTATAGGTGGAGATCCCAGATCAGGCACTTTGTGGCAGCCTGATCTCAGGAGCCTCTTGAAAATGACTAGACAGGGGGGGCAGCTAGGTGGTGAAGTGGATAAAGCACCTGAGTTCAAATCTGGCCTCAGACACTTGACACACTTACTAGCTGTGTGATCCTGGACAAGTCACTTAACCCTCATTGCCCTGCAAAAAAAAAAAAAAGTGACTAGACAGAGATAGCTGAGATCTGGAGAACCCAGTCCCAATCCCTGTTATGCAGAGCTGCTTGATTTCCCCCTCATTTCTGACAGTCATGCAGATGGTGTGTGGAAGGCTCATAGATAGGTCAGTGAGGGTGACAGACCCTCGGTGCTGACATGCCTGCGCTTCACTGCTCATGCCTGGGAGACATGCTCTGTCTGGCTAAGTCATCTCCCTCGATGATCCTCAATTTCCTTGTGTGTAAATTGACTAGGCTGGACTAGCCAGCCTCTGAGGTTCCTTCTAGCTCTCGATCTGTGATCCGATAATCATGATTGGCGGGTGTGGGACTGATGTGCCTTGCTGAAGGGAGTCTCCACGCAGGGAGTCCCCACATAGATGAAGTCACAGCTTCAGACTGAAAAAGAGAGTGTGAGCAGAAAGGTAGCAAACAATGTGTTCCCCCAGAGATCTTGCTAATTACATGCGTTATATCCCAAAGTAATTATTGTCTAATCAGCATTCGAGGGATAGGAAGTGCCTGATGTTAGAGTTGTGGCTAAGGAGATGTCAGGGATGATGTTCTTGCCTCCTTCTTCTGGTGCTTTTGGTGGACCTGAAAGGCACCCTCATCATCTCATAGATTTGGAACTGACCAAGACTTTAATGATCATCCAAGCTGACCCCTCTCATTTTACAAAGAAGGAAACTGAGGCCCAAGGAGGGAAAGTTACTTGTACAAGGTCACACAGCTGATAAGGGTCACATGTAGGCCTTAGGCCCGAGCCTTCCTACCTCCAAGTCTAAAATTCTACTTACTGAGTCATGGTGCCTTTCCTTCTTTTCCTCCTCTGCCATATGTGCTTCTATTTTGAAATGCCAAAATGGGGGGGGGGGGGAGTCTGGACAAGAATTGGTCAGAGAAGGGCCTGTTTAGAGGAAAGTAGACCCACATTTCCCCTTTCAAGAGTCCTAGATGAGTTATGAAGTTCTCCCACACCTGCTCCCCTATAGCCTAGTCTGTAATGCTAAACTGTTGAATTCCACAAAGATTAATTAAGCACCTTATTATGTGCAAGGTACCATTCTGGGCACGAAAGGGTTAAAAGCAGGACAGACAGACAGACAGACAGACACACACACACACCTCCTGCCTTCCAGGTGTTTCCATTCTACTTCGATTAGGACAACTGTACCTATAAATAGCATACAAATTAGGGGCTCTTGGGGGAGTGAGGGAGAAATCAAGACAAAATGATTTGGGAGAATTTGAGGAGAGAGAAAAATAAAACACTTTCAGTTTGGAGGACTTAGGAAGCCAGGCAGCCACTGAGCTGAAGCCTGAGGGAAGGTGAAGATGGCAAGGTTGGTCTATAAATGAGGGTCAGGACTCGGGCAGCCTGACTGGCACGTTCCCCATCCCACAGTCTAGGATAGGAAACTTCCTCTTGGATGACAAACCTCTAAGGAACTATTGGGGAAGCACACCTGGAACATCCCCAGAAAAGACAGGAGTGGCCAAGTGAGCCAGAGTCTCACACTACAGTACAGTGATGGAGCCTCACAAAAGGAGCAGGCTCTGTGATGGTCCCTGTTTGAGAGATGAGAACAACCAGAGCTCAAGGTGATTGAAGGGCCTGGCCCAAGGGCAATGTGGCAGCGTTGGTGGAAGGTGGGACTCGACTCTGAATCTTTGGACTTGAGACCACGGTGCTCTTTCCATAGTCTACAGGTATCTGCCTCCATCCTCCATCCTCCCCTTTTCTTTCCCTCTCCCCACCTCTCTCTAGATGCCTTCATGTCATTCTCAAGCATCCCCCCACTGTACTTTTCCAACTGTCTTCCAACCTTGGCAGCACTTCATATTCTGGACTCTTCCTGATTTCTCTTCACTAAATCAAAATTTATTCCCTCATCTCACAGCATTTCCTGGGATCATTAAATTTGACAATACAAAAAGTGAATGGTTCATAATGGTTTAATACAAGACACCCTATGAATGAAGGCAGAAGACCTGCCAGTTCTGCTCAGGTGATTGTGGGCAAATTGTTTTCTCTCTGAATCTCAGCTTCCTTTTCAGCAACATCAGAGTGTTGGGCTCAATAATGTCTTAAGGTCCCTTCTGGCTCTAAATCTCTGATTTGGGGGCAGCTAGGTGGCGCAGTGGATAAAGCACTGGCCCTGGATTCAGGAGGACCTGAGTTCAAATTTGGCCTCAGACACTTGACACTTACTAGCTGTGTGACCCTGGGCAAATCACTAAACCCTCATTGCCCCACCAAAAAACAAAACAAAAAATCTCTGATCTGTGTCCAAACTCCTTGGAGATAATGTTGGAAATTTTAGGCACTGGCTGTTTTCTAGGGGATATCATATACATTAGAGGTTCTTAACCTTTTTTCTATGTGTCCTGGTGTGAGAAATAATTATATCAATAAATAAAAAATAAATAATTGATATCTTGGGGGACTGAGTGGTCTCCCCTTCTTTCTTAGTCCTTCCTCCACCCCCACTCAAAGGCAGGTTTTCTTTGAGAGACTCCATCAAATCTCTTCCTCTTGGGTCAAGCCCAAGCCAGACTTACAAAGGAGCCTTGGGTGGAGACAGATCCTTTTCTCTAGATAGTTGAAGGACTTTGGCCTACACACCTAGGTGGAAATTATTTTGTGTGAGGGGTCCATGTTACTTCTCTGATGTCCAGAGTTGAGTGACCTGAGTCATGTATCCTGAGACTTCATTTTAATATAATACACCATTTTTTTTGGTGAGGCAATTGGGGTTAAGTGACTTTCCCAGGGTCACACAGCTAGTAAATGTCAAGGGTCTGAGGCTGTATTTGAACTCAGGTCCTTCTGAATCCAGGGCCGGTGCTCTATCCACTGCGCCACCTAGCTGCCCCTATAATACACCTTTGAATCATGTCAACCAATTAGATTTGATTGTTATGTGATGGACTTCCAACAGTTAGAAGGGGAGATAAACCACCACCATGAGGGGACTTTGGTCTGAGAGAGATGGCCAGCAGACCTGTTATTAACAACCTGCTGGTTTATTAATTAAATGATTAAATTACCCAGAAACTATGTCTCTCATATCTTTAATCGTCACCTTGGACCCCTTTCAAAGTCTGACAAAACCTGTGGACATCTTCTCAGGATGATGTTATTAGGCACATAAAATAAAACACACAGGATTACCAAGGAGAAGCCATTTATACTGAAATGGAGTCATCCAAAAGCTTTAAAAAAATATTCACAGACCCCAAGTTAAGGATTTTCGAAGAAAGCTAGCAGGGTCCTCGGAAGTCAACAAGTCCAATGCACTCATTTGCCCGAGGCCACAGAAGTAACAGGTGATAGAGGCCAGATTTGGACCCAGGTTTCCTACCTCCAAGTCCAGAGTTCTCCAGCGAACTGTTTGGCATCCCTCCACTCTGACCTTGGAGTGATGGAGTTATTTTGTCCTCGTGCCCAGATACGCAGTGCGTGTGTGTATGTGTGTGTGTGTGAGCATTTCAGAGCCTAAAAATGAATCATCTTTTGGGGTAAATTGCCTTTATCCCTTTTAATTCCTCACTGTTATCCCTGTTGGGGAGTGGATTAAGAACCCTGTGTCTCAGGCACAACCTCCTGTCTGCCTGAGTGCTTGGTGACGTCAGCTAATACCTGATATTTTCAGCATCCTTGGCTCCCTAGTGCCTTGGCCATAGTTATCATCTTTTTTGTGGCCTCTCGGGCTGTGAATGAGGTGTCTGGAGACAGCAGCAGCATCTGTGCAGACGGCAGCCCTGGACCAATAGGACTTTCACCAACAGAGTGACCAGCTCCCACCCCCACACACTCAGCATCCATCAGCCTCTGCAGGCAGACTGGCTTTGGTGTGAAAGGCCTTCCAGTGGACCTTAGTGACCAGACCCAATCCCAGGGGAAGATGGAGGCAGCTCTCTGTATAGAGCAGCTGCCTGTCTCCCCTGACACTGGGTATTCTTCTGCAGTGTTCTGTTGTGGGGGGACAGATGTTTCTCCACTCTGCTTAGGAAGTAGAGTGCTGTGAGATAAAAGATGGGGGAACAATGCTGGGGGAAGAAGGGAATGGCATGCAGAAGGAAAAAGCATGAAAAGAACAAGAAAATGCCCATAACTAAAAATAGGAGTGCAGGCAAGGAATGGCTAAGCTGAAAAAACAAAGTCACCAAATTCCAGAATGTTAGAGACAGGATGGACCTTGAAAGGTGTTTAAGCCAGGCTCCTCATTTGACAGCTGGGATGACTGACTGAGGTCCAGAGGGCATGTGACTTATATAAATGTGATATGCATATATTGATGTATAATGCATACATCATATATATATATATAAGAAATAGATTTAGATTTAGAAATAGATTCATAGTTATTTTGTTTTGTTTTGGTTTGGTTTTTTTGCAGGGCAATGGGGTTTAAGTGACTTGCCCAGGGTCACACAGCTAGTAAGTGTCTGAGGCTGGGTTTGAACTCAGGTCCTCCTGAATCCAAGGCCAGTGCCTTATCCATTGCGCCACCTAGCTGCCCCCGATTCATAGTTATTTTATAGACTTATAGATTTAGATTTTTTACAAATTATTTGTTTGTAAGGCAATTGGGGTTAAGTGACTTGCTAGATTTAGATTTATGTAGAGATATTTTATATAATTAGAGATACATTTGGAGATATTTATATGTTTTATAGATATTTATATATCTCATAGATATAGAGATATATTTATAGATGTTTTATAAATGCAGATTTAGAGATATTTAGAGATTTTTTTAGATTTAGAGATACATTTGTAGATGTTTTTATATATTGTGTATTTAGATATAGAGATATATTTGTAGATGTTTTATAGATGCAGATTTAGAGATATTTAGAGATTTTTTTAGATTTAGAGATACATTTGTAGATATTTATATGTTTTATAGATATTTATATATCTCATAGATTAAGAGATATTTATAGATGTTTTATAGATGCAGATTTAGAGATATTTAGAGATTTTTTTAGATTTAGAGATACATTTGTAGATATTTATATGTTTTATAGATATTTATATATCTCATAGATTAAGAGATATTTATAGATGTTTTATAGATGCAGATTTAGAGATATTTAGAGATTTTTTTAGATTTAGAGATACATTTGTAGATGTTTTTATATATTGTGTATTTAGATATGGAGATATATTTGTAGATGTTTTATAGATGGATGGATGGATGGATGGATGGATGGATGGATGGATGGATGGATGGATGGATGGATGGATGGATATAGATATATATGTAGAGTTGGAGGTCATGTAGTCTAACCTCTTTATTTCTACAGGTGAGGAAACTAAAGCTCATTGAGGGTAAATGATTTGCCAGGGACACAATGGTGGTAGTAAGTGACCAAGGATTCAAAATCTCAGGTTCCTTCACTTCAAATCTAGTGTTCTGCGCAGCGCTCCCCTCCGCCTCTCAGCCCAGAGCTCTTTCCCTTAGAACACGTTGGCACCAGCTGGTCATCCAGTAAGAGAAAAGGACATAGGCTCCCCAGGGGCCCACAAACCAGTCTAGGGAGCTTAGAGGTCACTGAGTCCAGCCCCTCATTTTAGAGACAAGGGAAGTGAAACTGAGAGACGTGAAGTCGCTCTCCCAACATCACATAGATAGCAAATAGCAGAGTCAGGTTTTAAACACAGGTGCTCAAATTTCCATTTCCAACATGTCTGTCCTCTAGATTCTGAGGACAAGCCTGGGTCCTCCTATGGGCTTTTGGCCTTTTGTTTTCCTATTTATGAAGTGAGGAGGAGGAAAAAAGCCTTTCCTTACATAGCAAAGATAGGGGAAGGATGAAAGGAGTATAAATCATGATAGTATCTTCACCTCCCTGGAAGAAAATTGCCTTGTTAATCCCAGGTAGCATCAGTGTATCCATGGCATATTAACTCAGCTCCGAAAAGTGATTTAATCCAGAATGTTAAACTGTTTGGCTTTGAGACATGGGACACAATCGTTTCCAAAGAATGGAAAATGAATTTCACATAGAGGCATGTTGTGGCATTAATAATATCATCTTCTTAGACTTGTGTGTGTGTGTGCACGCGCGCGCTGAACCCCTTTAACAGTTTGGCAAAGCCTGTGGACCCCTTCTCAGAATCTTGTTTTTAAAGGCATCAAATCATCCATAGGATTCCAAAGGAAACCAGTTGTATTGAAATATAGCTTTCAAAATATTTTAGAAACAAATTCGCCTACTCTAGGTTAAGAAGCTCTTCCCTAAATAAAAGGCAAGGAGCTAATATCAATCTGATCGTAGACAGTGTATAGAAAGCTGATCTTGGAGCCAGCAGGGTGCTGGACCACCTCTGATGATGAGCTTCAACGACGAATGAACGGGTGAATGAATGAATGTGAAAGCATTGATTAAACACCTACTATGTGCAAGGTGCTGAACAGGAGCAAAAGATGTCTGAGGAAAAGTATGGTAAGAAGAGAGGATGTGCTGGTCATGTGAAAGAGAAGGGCAGCACACGGCAGCCAGAGTGTGTCATCAGTACCCTGGAAACACCCTCAGAGTATGGGCTCCGGGTGGTTAAATTGAAAGGGGAGCATGGCCAAGAGTGACCCAGTGATGTAAGAGCTGCATCATTGGAAGAATTTCCAAATCAATGAGATTACAGATGTAGCTGAGTAACCAGAGTCCTCATCATAGCCATGAGCCCCAAGTCAGATGAGTTGTGGGACAATGGAAGGAATATTGGATTTGTAGGCAAAGATCCTGCGTTCAAATTCTTTTTTATTTCCTGTGGTCAATTTCAAGCAATTCCCATATTCTTTCCAGACATGTTTCCTTATCTGTAAAATAACATTTGGAATCTATGGTTTCTGAGTTCCCTCCTGACAGTATGGTATAGTGGACAGGGCACTAGATTTGGGGTCAGGAAGACTTCGATCCAAATGCCTTCTCAGACACTAGAATGAATGAAGGCGAGTGAATGAAAAGAACTTTCATTAAGTGTTTATTTTACTTACTAGATGTGTGGCCCTGGGTAAATCACTTGACCTCATTGTTCCTGGGTTTCCACACATGTAAAGTAAAGGGTTTGGACTCAATGGCATCTAGGGAGGGAAGACAACAAGCATTTATTTAGTGCCTACTGTCTACTAGGCACTATGCTGAGCACTTTACAAATATTATCACATATGTTCTTCACAACAACCCTGGCAGATGAGTATTGTTTTTTGTTTGTTTTTGTTTTTGTTTTTTTGGTGAGGCAATTAGGGTTAAGTGACTTGCCTAGGGTCACACAGCTAGTAATTGTTAAGTGTCTGAGGCTGGATTTGAACCCAGGTCCTCCTGAATCCAGGGCTGGTGCTCTATCCACTATGCCACCTAGCTTCCCCGTGAGTAATGTTTTTATTTCCATTTAGAATACAGAAAACTGAGACAGATGGAGGTTAAGTGACTTGCCCAGGGTCATACAGCTAGTAAGTGTCTGGGGCTGGATTGGAGCTCAGGTCTTCCTGTATCCAGGCCAAGTCCTCCATGCACAGTGATACCTAGCTGCCCCCTTTACCTCTAAAGCTATGTTCTATAATTTGAAATTCTCTTAACTATCATGAGTCTGAAGTTCCTCTGGATCAAGAAGAATCCATTAGATTCATGAATACTAATACTGAACCTTGATCCCCTCTGACCCTGAAAATGGATGAGCAGCCAGGGATCATAGGCTAAAATCCATGGCTTCTGCCTTGGTAGGGTATAGAGAAGGCTTCTGGGGGTAATGAGGCATGCAGGGAATTAGGTTGAGGTCCCAGTGATTCCCATAGCAGTCAAAGGGAGGGTCAGTAACAGGCTGATTCCTAAAGAAGGGAGGGGTGTATTCCAAGGATGCCTCAGCAGCAGATGGGTTACCTGTGCTAGGGAAATGCAGAAATGGCTAATGAACATGGTGAGGCTACAACCTAATGTTAGGAACATGAGCTTGTCTCTAAGTCAAAATGTCCATATTCGCCTCCCTGTGTCTGCTTAGAAATACCCGTTCCCAGCCCTGAAGATGAGGTATGAGATTTCATTAGCTCAAGCAGGGAGGAAGAATGCGTACTTGGTTTCCAGTCTCTGATTCATTAAAAGTTCCTCTAAGACTTGTTAAGCTCAGAGAGAATTCAGAAAAGACACTAAATTTAACTGATCTTTTATATGGTATCCCTTTTAAAAAAAAAGAAAAAGAAAAAGTGCTCTTCTGCTCCTGTAGCATTTATATGTGGGCGAGAAAATAGAAATGGATGATTAAGCAAGGTTATGGAGGGCAGAGCAGCTGGGACTGAGATCCAGAAATATCCACAGCACATGATGCCGGAGGGGAGATGCAGCATCGCAGGGATTTTGCTCAGAGAGTCCAACAAAAGATATTTCTCTCCTCAGTGCTTGTCCTTCCCCCAAGATGGAGAGGCTGAGTCTCCTTAACTTCAGGAAGCCTATGGGAGGCATGTGAAGAAAACGCTGGGGGAGTCAGTCTGGGGACTCTGGTGCTGTCCTCCAAAGAAGGGCAAAGGTCAGGGATAGATGATTTCTGGTGCCAGAAGCATACCTCTTCAGAGGAGAGGAGAGGAGAGGAGAGGAGAGGAGAGGAGAGGAGAGGAGAGGAGAGGAGAGGAGAGGAGAGGAGAGGAAGGAAAGAGGGTGGGTGGGTGGGTGGAAGGAAGGAAGGAAGGAAGGAAGGAAGGAAGGAAGGAAGGAAGGAAGGAAGGAAGGAAAGGAGGAAGGAAGGATAAAAGGATAGAGGGAAAGAAGGAAAGAAGAAAGGAGGGAGGGTGGGAGTAAGAAGAAAAGGAGGGAGGGTGGGAAGAAGGGAAGGAAGGAAGGAAGGAAGGAAGGAAGGAAGGAAGGAAGGAAGGAAGGAAGGAAGGAAGGAAGGAAGGAAGGAAGGAAGGAAGGAAGGAAAGAAGGAAGAAGGGAGCAAAGGAAAGAAGGGAGGGAAGGAAGGAGAGGGAAGGAGTGTGAAAGGAAGCAAGGAAGGAAGTAGGAAAGAAGGAAGGAAAAAGGAAGGGAAGAAAGGAAAGAGGGTATGAGAGAGGGCATGAGAGAGAGAGAGAGAGAGAGAGAGAGAGAGAGAGAGAGAGAGGAGAGAGAGAATTTGTTCAGTCATTTTTCAGTCATGTCCAACTCTTCATGACCCCATTTGGAGTCTTTTTTTTGGCCGAGATACTGGAGAAGTTTGCCATTTCCTTCTCCAGATCATTTTACAGATGAGGAACTGAGGCACATAGGGTTCAGTGACTTGCCCGGGGTCACACAGGTAGTAAGTGTCTGAATCCAGATTTGAACTCAGGAAGGAGAGACTTCCTGATTCCAGGCCCTGGGCTCCATCCACTGTGTCAGAGTGTGCCAGGAATTGTGCTAAGTGCTAGGAATTCAATCAAGCAAGATATCCCTCAAGCTCTAGGAATGTACAGTTTAATGGGGGAAGACAACCTATAAGGGGATGTGGGTAATAAGGGGGCAAAGGCCACGTGTTCAATGCCATGGGTTCGAGCTGGTGTCTGGGAAGTGGTTCAGAAGTCTGGTTTGGGGCAAGAGAGAGAACACTTGCCTTCGAGAGCCCAGGTTTGTTCCAGGAAAGAGACTGGGGTTTATGTGAGGAGGGGCTGGGGAGAATGTCCAGAGAGGACATCAAATGGTTTGAAGTTGGGGGCCAGGTCTTGTTCTAGAAGGGACCTCAGATGTAGCCCAGGAAAAGAAATTTAGAGCTGGTAGTTCAACCCCTTTATTTTGCAGTTGGGGAAACCGAGGCATAGAGAGATGAAGTATCCTCTCCAAGGTCATAGGTGTCTGAGGCAGGACTTGAACCCAGAGCTCCCTCCAAGTCCATCACTTCTAAGACCTCCCCCATTCTGCATATTGAGTTTTTGGGTATCCAGTGGCCACTCTCTTTTTGGGGAGGGGCAATGAGGGTTAAGTGACTTGCTCAGGGTCACACAGCTAGTGTCAAGTGTCTGAGGCTGAATTTGAATTCAGGTCCTCCTGAATCCAGGGCCAGTGCTTTATCCATTGTGCCACCTAGCTGCCCTCTGTGGCCACTCTTTATGCAATAGAACTCCAGTATAGATCCTAGGCCACCCTTCCTGCCATTTCTCTCTTCTTGGGTTTCCTTATCCCTGGGAAGGTAACATCACGAAGTGTATTGGAGGAGAGGGTATGGCTGATGGAGGGGTGAGGGCACTTGAGCAATGGAGATTAACTGTGACCATCCTTTCTGGGATGAGGCATTGGCTCTGCTTGTCACAAGCTTGAAAGGAGAGTCCTAGGAGCTGGTGCTTCTTTACAGCCCCCCAGGCCTCCTTCTTTTCTGGTTTGAATTACGAGTCACAACTTAGAAATAAAAGTTATGGATTCTAGGGCTGGAAAAGATGTTGGGAGGCCAGCTGGTCTACCCCCTGCTCTAAGTAAAAATATTCTGTGTATGCGTGTATACATAAACATATATATGTGTGTGTATGTATGTATATGCATACACACATATAAAGACTCTTTCTCTGTGTCTCTGTCTTCCTGAGTCTCTGTCACTGTCATGCTCTCTGTCTGTCCCTCTCTCTCTCTCTCTCTCTGTCTGTCAGTCTGTCTCCAAGCTTCCCCCCTCCCCCCCAAGTACATACTTACCTGTGAACATCTGAGTGAGTAGAATGTTAGATTGTAAGCTCCCTGAGGTCAGGCATGGCTCACTTTAGTATTTGTGTCCCTGACCCTCAGCACAGTGCTTGGGCCATAGGAGGTGTTTTAACAACATCTTGTCGATGGATTAAATCAATTTAGTAAATACTTCATACACTTAACAAATACTGCATTGTGACAGACTTGAGCTCAGGGCACTGGGCTGGGTACTGAAGATGCACTCAGTTTAGACAGACTGTGGGGTTTGTGTGATCACCTCCTTTCATTCTCTCAAGAACCCTCTGAGGTCGGGGCTCTTATTATCCTTGTTTTACAAATGGATAGACTGAGGCTCTGCTAGGGTTAAGTGATTTTCCTTGGACCCACATATCTTATCTCTGAAGCAGGATGTGATGGCAGATCTCTGTGACTCCAGATCCACGACTATATCTGTCATGGAACTTGAAATATGGTTCCTGCTTCTGAGTAGCTTCTAGCCCACTTAAGGAGAGAGGACATGATGCTGTGCAAGGATAAATACTGATTCAAGGCAGGGCATAGGATCACAGGATTTCGAAGCTGACAGGATGCCGTCATTTTCCAATTGAAAAAAAATGGAGGGACTTAGCCAAGTTCACACAGCAGATTGTCAGACCGGGGTTCAAACCCAGCTTCTCTCTCTCTTTTTTTTTAAAATTCTTTTTAGTGAGGCAATTGGGGTTAAGTGACTTGCCCAGGGTCACACAGCTAGTAAGTGTTAAGTGTCTGAGGCCGGATTTGAACTCATGTACTCCTGACTCCAGGGCCGGTGCTCTATCCACTGTGCCACCTAGCTGCCCCAAACCCAGCTTCTCTTGCTCAATAGCTAGCACTCTTCTCACCCTACCAAACTCCCCTATTGAGTGTCTGAAAAGGGAGTTAGGAGACTCCCATGTGCGACCAAGGAATCAGGGCAATGGGGAACTGCCAGGAGGACAAGTAGGTGAGGGGACAGGCCCATGCTCAGTAACCGATGCCCTGGAGATGTGTCCTGACAGGCCTGGGCTGTGGGGAATACCCAGAGGGACAGGTGATGGCCGTGGCACTTCTGGGAGATTATTTAAGGGAGCCATATGTATTATATGTATATAACCTGAAGCTGCTCAATGAATGGATAAAGAAACTGGCACTAAAATATCTGCCGCCAATGCAGCTGAATATATGACCCATGCCACAGGTATTGCATTTTACAAAAGAACTTGAGGAGAAATGCCCTAAACCCTATAAATGACAATTAGTAATAATAACAGCATTCATAGAGTGCTTTAAGGATTACAAAGCACTTTATAGGTATCTCATTTTATCCTTACAGAAGGATCCTAGTCTTATCCCCATTTCACAGATAAAAAGCTGAGGCAGACAAAGATTAAGTGACTTGCTCAGTCACCTCGTCAGTAAGTGTCCAAGGCTAGATTTGAACTCGGCTCTTCTCCATCCCCAGTCCAGTCCTGTATCTGTATCCTGTATGCAGTATTATATCCACCCTGCTGCTAAGGGTAGGATTCCTTGAAAAAGGGTTGCAAAGGGACTGATCCTTGTTTGTACAAAGTTGCCTGCATATTGTCCCTTCTTTCGACTGAGCTTCTTGAGATTGTGATGTTTAAAATCTAAGTTGTGGTCGCCTTAAATCAGAAGCTTCAGCACCAGTCTAGCTACTTCCACTTACTGGTCTGGGAGATAAATAAGGGAAAGGTTGAAGGGGAGTTTAATGCTCTTGTATCCAATTTTAAATCTCACAAAATCAGAAGCTGTTTTTGTCTTTCTCTGTGTCTACACTGCTTAGTATGGTGCCTGGCACGCTGTAAACACTTAATAAATGTGTGTAAACCGACTGACTGCTTGGCCCTGGGCGACAGAATTAGGAGCAGTGAGGAAAACCTTGATAGTCTCCCAGCTTTCCGAAGGTGGAAGGAGCAGCCTCGGGAGGTTGCGGGGTTTCCTTCCCTATGGAGCCTCAAGCACAAGCTGAATGAGTTGCTCACTGGGGTTATTGAAGAGGGGAGTCTGCTCCAGGTTGGACATGGTGACCTTGAAGGTCCCTCACAACTCTTAGTTTCTATGATTTTAGAGATGAGAAGGGAGCCTTTTTTTTTTTTTTTGGCACCAGGGAGACTCCACGTGTGCCAGAAATCTATTTCTCTGAGGTCTCCTCAGTGTTAAAATATTTGACCCTTGACCCACCTCCCACAGTTTCTGAATTGGGTTAGAAGTACTGTCCCTCCTTGAACTTTTTACCCTAACCCATCATGGCTGCTCCCATATTACCATGCACATAGTGGGTCCTCAAGAAAATTTTGTTGAATGAGTGAAATATTATCCCAGTGACCTCCCTTTCTCTGGAACTGCAAAAACCAGCCAGGAATCTTTAGGACAGTCACCACACATCAATAGAGGGACTGGAGTAATCTCCTCAACAGTTGGGAAAACCAGTGCAGGGACATTTTTCAAGGAGGATTGCCCGTTAGCTACTGATTCAACTTTTTTTTTGCTTTCACAGACAGACTCCAAGGGCTGTGTGCTTTCAGAAGCTTTCCAGCTTTTTTCCATTTCCATTTGAAAGCTTAAAAGCTTATAAACATTTTTAAGGCGACTGACCCATGATTTCATTCCAAATTGTTTGACTTTCTGCAGCCTAAGCCAGGAAATAGATGCTGGGTTTTGTTGTTTTTTTTCCCCCTTCAGCCATGGGAGTTGTGAAGGGGAACAACTGGAAACTTGGCACAAATAAATTTATCTACCAAGAGCCAGTCTCTTTTGCTCAGTGTTAACAAAATCAGGTTAGGAAGGAGCTCTACCTAGGAGGCCTCAGAAAGACCGCTAGACTTGGCGTCAGGAAGAGCTGACTTCATCTGTCTGTGCCTCACTTTACTCATCTGCAAAATAAGAGCAAAGAACACATTAGGGACAGCTTATTGGCCCAGAAGATAAGAGTGCTGGGCCTGAAGTCAGGAAGACTCATCTTTCTGAGTTCAAATCTGGCCTTGGACACTTATCAACTGTGTGACTCTGGGCAAGTCACCTGAGGTCCAAGGGTCTGTGTATAGATTTCAGGGGCTCCACGAACTTGGATAGGGGGGCGGGGATTAACTCTTTATTGTCAATAATCTCCAACTGAAATTTACCATTTCCTTCACTTATTTAAAAACATGATTCTGAGAAGGGAGTCCATAAACTTCACCAGACTGCCAGAAGAACCCATGACCCACAAAAATGGTTTTAAAGTGAGCATTGAACAAACTGTTATAAGCAGATAAATAAATGACTTTTATAATTGAATGAAAACAATGGAGACTTCTTCTATAGAATAAGAAAATTTCCTCAAGATAACTCTAGTAAGGGACAGCTAGGTGGCACAGTGGATAAAGCTCTGGCCCTAGATTCAGGAAGACCTGAGTTCAAATCTGACCTCAAATGCTGACATTTACTAGCTGTGTGACCCTGGGCAAGTCACTTCACTCTCATTGCCCCACAAAAAAAGGAAAAAAAAGATAACCCTAGTAGCAGACACGATAATGGCAAGAGATCAGAGACCCTCTAGTGCAATTCTTCAATTTGACAGATAAAGAAACTGAGGCACAGGGTGGGTAGCATCAGAGATATAAAACTGGAAGGGACCATAGAGACCATCAAGTCCATCTCTCATTTTTCAGAGGAGTAAACTGAGGCCCAGAGAGGTGATATTATGAATAACCTTGTGGTTCTCATTGGATGGAATTCTCCAATGCCATGATCAGGGTTGACCCTAAGCACAACTACAAAGCAGGCCAAGCTTGTCTTCATTTCCCAGTCTTAAGACCTTTGGTCCTATCTGGCCTCCATCCCTGACCTGATTGGTGTTTTTGTTCCCTCAGAACCCCTCCCCCCCCCAGCCCAGATGTTTTTTTTTTTCCGTTTTCCTCATTGAAACTTGAGGATACAGGGTGCCAGGTAGGCTTACTTTTTTTTTTTTTTTTTTAGTGAGGCAATTGGGGTTAAGTGACTTGCCCAAGGTCACACAGCTAGTAAGTGTTAAGTGTCTGAGGCCAGATTTGAACTCAGGTACTCCTGACTCCAGGGCCAGTGCTCTATCCACTGCGCCACCTAGCTGTCCCAGGTAGGCTTACTTTAATCCATACCTGTAAATTCACTAGGAGCGGGAACTTCACATAAGCAAAGTCCTTCTGCTGTTGTGGTTCAGTATCTTTCCTACACTTTAGTATCAGAGGGTTTCCCACAGAACAGAGAGGTCAAGTGATTTGCCCAGAATCACACAGCCAGGATGTGTCAGACAGAAGGACTTGAACCCAGGTCTTCCTGTTCTCCTTATAAAAGTATTTTCAGAACCTATTTGTAAGACCTTATTTAGGTTTTTTTTTAAAGTCACTTCACAAAAGCTGCAACATTTTAACTAGAGGAACACTAGAATTCCCCAAGATGTGCTAGTGAATTATTCATGGTAATTCTGGTTAGGGGAAATAAAATGTCAAACATAATGAAATTGGTGGATAGGAGTTTAAAAGTCCTAAAGAAAATGTGATTATGAAAAGAACAAATAATATTATGCCTGGAAAATGACTTCTGGGAGGGAACTTGATAGAGAGATGAAGTGGGTGGGGGTTACCGACATACTCTATAAAACCCAAGAGCCCTGGTTGAGCTTAGACTGTGAAAGGAAAGAGCCAGTGGTCTTCCCCCCAAATCCCTTCCTCCTTCTCTCCCCTCCTTCTTCTGCCCTCCCAAGAGCATCCCTTGTCGGAGTGGATCGATCGCTTCTTCTAGAAGCTTTTCCATATATTCCATGCTCACTATCTCTTGAAACAACTTTGTACAGTGAGGCCCCTATTAATGAGAAGAATGAATCTCAGGAAGTGGTCCCATTGTTTGAATTTGCAATGTATGTTTTCATTGGGCTGGAACTAATGACCATATTTTATATTATTGTAATTTTGAAAAGCATGAATTCAAAAGTACACGACCACTTGACAAGATTCATTCTCCACACTAACTTAGTTATATTATTTTATATATGCTTGCTATCCCACAAAATGTGTGTCCCGCCAAAAAAAAAGTCTAAAAACTGAGGTTGTTCATAAAGGCTATGTTTATTTTTTGAAAAACAAAAGATACTGTGGTTATGTGCTAATGAAAAATGTATACATTGTGAACAATACCTGTACTTTGCAAGTATTTACATGTTGCATGTCTCCCTCAGGAAAATTCATTCATTCAGCAAGCATTTATTAAATGCTTACTATGTGCCAGGCATTCTGCTAGCTAATAACGCTGTTGTTCAGTCATTTTTAACTCTTCACGACCTTGGGGCAACTAGGTGGCACAGTGGATAAAGCACCAGCCCTGGATTCGGGAGTACTTGAGTTCAAATCCAACCTCAGACACTTGACACTTACTAGCTGTGTGACCCTGGGCAAGTCACTTAATCCTCATTGCCCCACAAAATAAATAAATAATCTGAAGAAACTTTTCATGAGCCCATTTGGGATTTTCATGGCACAGATACTGGAGCGGTTTTGCCATTTCCTTCTCTACCTCACTTTACAGATGAGGAAATTGAGGTAAACAGGATTAAGTGACTTGCCCAAGGTCACACAGATAGTATCTGAGGACAGATTTGAAATCATTACTCCAAACTGAGCAACCTATCCACCGTACCATCTAGCCACCCCTAATAATAATAATAATAATAATAATAATAATAATAATAATAATAATAATAGCTAACATTTATATGGCGCTTGTTATATACTAGCCTCTGTTATAAGCATTTGGCAGATATTATCACATTTGATTCTCACAACACCCCGAGAGGTAGGTGGTTATCATCCCCATTTTATAAATGAGGAAACAGGCAAAAAGATGTTTTTTGTTTGTTTGTTGGGTTTTTTTTTGGGGGGGTGGACAATGAGAGTTAAGTGACTTGCCCAGGGTCACACAGCTAGTAAGTGTCAAGTGTCTGAGGTCAGATTTGAACTCAGGTCCTCCTGAATCCAGGGCCAGTGCTTTATCCACTACGCCACCAGTTGCCCCCCCCACCCCAAACAGATGTTAATTGACTTGTCCAGGGTCACATAGCCAGTGTCTGAGGCCAGATTTGAACACAGGTATTCCTGACTCTAGGACTTGTGTTCTATCAGCTCTGCCACCTAGCAGTAAAGGACTTCAGACGTCATCTAGTCTAAGCCCCTCCTTTTACAGATGAAGAAACTGAGGCACAGAGAGGTGAAGTAATGTCCCCAAGGTGACATGGGTAGTAAGTGACAAAGCTCAAGCTTAAAACCAGGCTGATAAGACCATATTTCCCTAGGTAGTAGAAAATCAAGATGAAATTTTTTCCCCATCTGAGGTCATGAATGCCCTGAAATCTCTCCAAAGGAAGTTGGGGGTCCATGGGTTGAGTCCCTGATTTAAGTTACATTTCCTGGGTCCTTTAGCCCCAAATTCAGCACTCTTTCTACTGTACCCCATTGCTAAGTGCTGGGGATACAATAAAAGAAACAGTGCCTGCCCTCAGAAGGCTTACATTCTGGGAGTGGGGGTAGATAAAGGGCAGGAATAAGGAGTACACAAGTAAGTAAATACAAACTGTATGTGGAGGGGAATAGAGGGGGAAGAAGGTCCTGACAATTGAGGGGATGTAGGGGGACCCTTTGAGCTGAACTTTAAAACACAAGTAGGAGAAGGGAGAGCCTCTTAAAGGGCCAGCCTGTGCCCATGGGCAGTGAATCCTATGTCCAGAGGAATGGAAGCTCCTCAGGGCAGACACCTTTTGAATGTCTATATTTATGTCTTCAGTTCCTAACAAATTGCCACATATGGAGAAGGTGCTCAACAAAGGTTGTTGACTTAAATTGGTTTTGTTTTGGTTTGGGGGGGGGGGCAAGGCAATGAGGGTTAAGTGACTTGCCCAGGGTCACAGAGCTAGTAAGTGTCATTGGAACTCAGGTCCTCCTGAATCTTGGGCCCGTGCTTTATCTACTGCACCACCTGACTGCCCCCTTAAATTGTTTTTAATGGAATCAAATTTCATTGAATCTCTTTTCTATTTGCTTGGGTTTTACAGAGAGCTGGAAAACCCTTTGTGAGAAAGCAGCCCAGTTCTAACGAAGGAAGCCTGTCCTGATTTTTGTAGACACTCCTCCCCTTTTATGCAGTGAGAACCAAAGTGTGTCCTCCATTAAGCGGGAGAACCATTGGCCTGTGGTGGGAATGTGTTTGCAAGAGATTTGAGCTCCAGATTCTGAATTTGTCAGAAAACATCACTTCTTGCTCTTTGGACATCTTGATATATAGCAGAGGCAAGCAAGGCTCTAGCTATTAAATAGCTGTTCTGTGCCAGTGGAGAATTCCAGGCAAGCTGGCCAACATCTCTCCCCCAAAAAATCCATCCCTGCTCTCTGGAAACAACCAGACATCTTGAAGTGACACCCACTTGCCTCATAATAGAAAAGGAGTCTCAGCTGCAATCAATTTGGGGTGCCTCAGTCTCCCTTTCCCTCCTTCCCCTCTTCTTCCTCTCCTCTGCCTCCTTCCCTTCCTTCCTTCCCTCTTTCTTCCCTCCCTCTCTCCTTCTTTCTTCTTTCCTCCTTCCTCTTATTCCTCTCTTTCCTTCCTTCCTTCCTTCCTTCCTTCCTTCCTTCCTTCCTTCCTTCCTCCTTCCTTCCTTCCTTCCTTCCTTCCTTCCTTCCTTCCTTCATCAGTGAGTTTAACTTCCTTATTTTATGAATGAAGAAGCTGAAATTCAGAAGCTTTACATAGCTTGCCTCTGGTGACCCAGTGTCTCAATCAGGAATCAAACTCAGGGTCTCCTGACTCTAGGTCCTGTATTCAGAGTGGAAGAAAGATAAAGGAGGTTCCTAAATCCTACATCCCTATCATCCATTGGCTACCTTTCATCAGCTCCAAATCAGAACCCAAAACCTGTGTGCTCTTAAAGGAGGAGGAAATAAGAATGGGCCCTGAAGTGTCATGCTCCCGGGGTTTTTTTCTGACACTCTATAACTTAATATGGCCATTTTGGAAGAGAGTGAACACCCTGCTCACCTTTTCAACAATGCTCAGGCAGCCCAGCTGCAAATCCCCATTCTGACAATACTGGGAGACCTTGGACTGGCCACTTAACCTTTGTCTGCCTCCATTTCTTCAACTATAAAATGAAGAAAATAATAGTACCTCCCTCCCAGAGTTACTGTGAGGGTCAAATGAGGTATTTGTGAAATACTCAGCCCCGTGTTTGGGATGTAGTAAATGCTTAGTCAATGTCTCCTTCCTCCCTTCTGCTCAGTTTAGAAGGGAACCCTTCTTTTTTTTTTTTTAGTGAGGCAACTGGAGTTAAGTGACTTGCCTAGGGTCACACAGCTAGTAAGTGTTAAGTGTCTGAGGTCAGATTTGAACTCAGGTACTCCTGACTCCAGGGCTGGTGCTCTATCCACTGCGCCACCTAGCTGCCCAAAGGGGAACCCTTTTAATAGCTAAAAAAGTTGCAGTCTGAGAAAGTAATGAAATATTTTTGTAGTTTAGGAGGAATATGGTAAATACAGAAAAGTATGGGAAGACTTGTATAAACTGATGCAAAGTGAAGAAAATAGAACCAATTAAAAAAAAAAAAAACCATGGGGGAAGCTAGGTGGCGCAGTGGATAGAGCACCGGCCCTGTAGTCAGGAGTACCTGAGTTCAAATCCAGCCTCAGACACTTAACACTTACTAGCTGTGTGACCCTAGGCAAGTCACTTAACCCCAATTGCCTCACTAACCCCCCCAAAAAAAACCTATGCATATAAATGTATGCATGCATGCAGACATAAATATGTATTTATAATACACATGTATAAATTTACTGGTTCTACTTTTATATACATGTATGTACACAGATATACACATGTGTGTATATAATACATATGTGGGTTTTTACTGGTTCTATTTTCTTCACTTTGCATCAGTTTATGTGTCTTTCCATATTTTTCTGTATTCACCATATTCCTTTTAAAACAGCCACACACACACACACACGACTACAGCAATATGAATGGAAATTACAACTGCTAAAAAGCAACAATAATAACAATAATAAATGCTGTGGAATCACAATAATAAGTCTTGGCTACAAAAAAAGAGATACGAGGAGGTTCTTCCCCCTTGTTGTTTGTGTCCTTCCTTCTTGAAGAGAACCATGACATGTGAGGGAGGGCCATGCAAGGTCACCAACCTCACTTTCTCCTCCAGAGCCATTTGAGTCCAGTGCCAAGATGTTTATCAGGATGATTGGAAATGGCCCTAGATGTCTGAGACAATTGGGTTAAGTGATTTACACAGGGTCACACAGCTAGTAAGTGTCTCAGGTCAAATTTGAACTCAGGTCCTTCCAACTTCGGGGCTAGTGCTCTATTCCCTTTGCCACCTAGCTGCCCCCTTATACCCCTAACTTCTTTGCAGAGGTAAGGAATCATGAGTGTAGAACATTGTAGATAATGTCATACTTTCTTGGAAAGTTGGTTAGTTTTGCTGAACTGTTTGTTTTCCTCTTTTTTATTCTTTATTATAAAGCATATTATTTTCTAATCGCCCATGAGGGATATTGAGAAATGGTGATGTAAGACCAACAGATAGCAGTTTTAGAAGAACTAGTTATGTTAAAAGTGTCCTTCCTTCCTCACCCTCCCCCCTTCCCCGCCACATACACACCTAGTCTTCGTGCCAAGTATGTACTTATATATTTAGCCTTCCCCAGCCCCTAAAATGCATTTATCTTCATTGGATTGTGAGTAAATGCCCAACTTGTCAATTAATAGTAGCAGTAGAAATAATAATACCTAGCATATATTTATATATAATTATTATGCATTTAATAATGTTAATGGAGTATTTAAATATTTGCGAAGCCCATTTCTAAATATTATCTCATTTAATTCTCACAACAGTCTTATAACAGAGATACCATTATTATCCCCTTCTTTACAGATGAGAAACCTGAGGCAGAGAGAGGTTAAGTGACTTGCCTAGGGTCACACAGTTAGTAAACATCTAAGTCAGGATTCCCAATCAGGTCCTTCACTTTAGCCACTGCACCATCTAGCTGTTCAATTCACATTTTACCTTAGGTTTTATATTCTTCATCCTCCATGTTGAAAAGAGATTATTTTATTCTTATAGTCAACATATTTATTTAACATCTACTATGTACTAGATTCTGTGATAAGGTGATGGGGGTTACAAAGCTCAGCTTAATAGGGCATAATGGATAGAACACTGGACTTGGAACCAGAAAGAAAACTGGATTCAAATCCTCCCCTGGACATTTATTAATTATGTGACCCTGGTTTAGTCTATTAACCTCCATGGATCTCAGTTTTCTCATGGATATATTAACATGTGCAGTGCTTGCCTCACAGAGTTTGTATGAGCATCAAATGAGATGATGAATACTGATCCAAAAACACTTAACAAACCTTAGTAAAGTAGTATGTAAATAACAGCTATTATACTATAGGATTTACCCTCAAAGTGCTTACATTCTATTGGGAGCATTACAAGATGTGAAGTGATAAGTATAACATGAAATGGAAACTTGAGGGGGGCAACATAAAGCAGAAAACCAAGAAGAACGTGCCAGTACAATTTGAGATGGAAGAGAACACTTTTAGCTGGTGTGATCGAGCACCTTAGCTGCTGCACCTTGAAGGAAGATCAAAGATCCTGAAAGATAGATAAGGAGAAAGGACATTCCAATACAGTCTGCAAATGCACGGAGGTGGGAAATAACAAGTCAAGCTCAAGGAATAGCTGGTTGTTCAGCTGAGGCACAGGATGTATGAGGGAGAGTTGTGTGAAATAAGGATGGCAATGTGGATTGGACTTGTCTCATGGAAGGCCAGGCTAAGGAATTTGTATTTATCTTCTATCTAATAGTGAGCTGCTGAAGCTTCCTGAGTGAGGGGAGGGCCTGATGTAGATAGTGGCATGAAAGGTGGCTGAAGGGGAGAGAAACCTATAAAGAAGCAGTTACAGTTGTTGGGTGGAGTGGCATTAAGGGCAGTCTGAAATATTGACATTTACTAGCTGTGTGATCCTGGGCAAGTCACTTAACCCTCATTGCCCCGCAAAAAAAAAAAAAAGAAAGAAAAAAGAAAAAAGAAAAAAAAGATAACCCTAGTAGCAGACACAATAATGGTGAGAGATCAGAGACTAGTAAAATTCTTCAATTTGACAGATAAGGAAACTGAGACACAGGATGGATGGAGGTAAGAAATGGAGTGGAATTCCACTTGAATTCCACAGGACTTGATGACAGACCAAAGCCCCTTGAAGCCCACAGTCAGGGAACATATCAGAGCCAGATAAAGGGCAAAGATGGCTGGACCGGTTGTCTGGTCTCGGCCAGTTTTTCACCACTTATTCACCATTTATTCAAGTTATCAGTTACTTTCTTCATCTGCAAAATAGGCATAACCTGGGACTAGATGCTAGAAAAGTTTTACGTATCTTATTCTAAATTGAACCTACCTCTTATCTGTGGCTCCCCAGCACCTAGATATAGTCCTCTGCATATAGTAGTAGGTAGTTAACAATAAGTAGTGCTATTAAATAAATGAAATTGTTATTGAATAAATGAATTGTTGTTGAATGATTGAATGAATAAAATTATTGAAAGAAGTGGGTATTGAATATATGAAATGATTGTTGAATGAATTAATGAAATGGTTAATGAATGAATGAAGTAGTTGTTGAACAAATGAATAAATAAATAAAAGTTATTGAAGGAGGTGAATATTGAATGAAAGAATGACAGGGTTGTTGAATGAATGAAATAGTTGTGGAAGGAAGTAGTTACTGAATGAATGAATGAAATAGTTGTTGAATGAGTTATTTCAGGAAGTCTATATTGAAGGAGTTAATGAAATGATTGTTGAATGAATCAAGAAATGAATAAATATGAATGATTTTAGATGACACTTCTAATAGCTGTCCAGCTTTGCTTGTTTTTCTTTCTCTTCCTCTACCTTATTCTGCATTAGAATATTTCAACCATGTTCCATAAATTTTGTGTGAAAACAACAGTAATAAAAAGTAATTATTTTTAATTGCTGTTTTTCTTCCCTGATAATGGAACTCTTAGGATGGGGTGTACACTTTAACTTTGTTATCATATTCAGTTGTTTTTTAAAGGAGGGGTGAAGCAGAGGAACTTCAGATTTTTTTTTTTTTTTTTACGGGGCAATGGGGGTTAAGTGACTTGCCCAGGGTCACACAGCTAGTAAGTGTCAAGTGTCTGAGGCCGGATTTGAACTCAGGTACTCCTGAATCCAGGGCCGGTGCTTTAACCACTGTGCCATCTAGCTGCCCCCTGGAACTTCAGATTTAAGTACCAGTGATGCTTATTGTAACACCCTCTAGTGTAGAATGCATTGAAACCTCTCAGGAGGAATGAGAGGGGCGTGCCCATTTCTAGGGGCATAGGAATGAGTCTCAGGTTTGCCCAAATAAGAGACATCAGCAGAAAATGAATTACCAAGTGGTGCATTTATGGTTGGGAGGAAATGTGAGGCAGTGACCCCATGGCCCCCCAAATTACCTCTCCAGCGTCCGTGAGCATTGCTTCCTTTCTTGCATTCAGCAGACCATCCAAACTGAATTTCCCTCTGTTTGCATCCCACCACCTCCTATCTCCATGTTGTTGTAATGACTAACCTAGAATTGACTCTCTTCTTACTTCTGCCTCATAAAATCTCTCACTTCCTCCAAAGTGCCCCTCAAGCACCCCTTTCTTTCTACACCAGACATGTCAAACACGTAGCCAGTAGTGAGTGTTGCCAACCAGATTACAATGTAATTGGGAAATTTTTAGCAAAAAAAAAAAAATACAATAGAACAGCTAATGTTAATTTGTTATTTCCCAATTCAATATGCCTCCCCTGTCTGCAGTTTAATTCGCTGATTTAGTGGTCCCATTTCTATTTGAGTGGGATGTCACTAATCTGGGCAGCCAGGTGGCACAGTGGATAGAGCGTTGGGCCTGGAGTCAGGAAGATCTGAGTTCAAATACAGCCTCTGACACTTACTAGCTGTGTGACCCTCGGCAAGTCACAACCCTATTGGCTTTAGTTTTCTCATCTGTAAAGTGAGCTGGAGAAGGAAATGGCAAACCTGGGGTGGTTTTGCCAAGAAAACCCCAAAGGGGGTCATGAAGAGTCAGATACTCCTGAAATGACTGAATAAGAACAACAACAAATACCTGCACCTTACCTTGTCACCCATTTCCCTTGACCACTGAACTGCTAGTGCCCTTTCTCCGTAATGACCAATGACCTATTTTGAATTTATTCTCTCTGTATATATTCTCTCCCATGATAGAATGTTAGCTACTGGAGGATAGGGAGGTTTCATTTTTTGCCTTTTGGATCCCCCATACCTAGCAGAGTGCCTGCCACATAGTAGGTACACAGTGGGGACACAGTAGGCTAGCTGGTGGCTTGAGGTAAGCAGCTGTAGGGACAGTTGGGGGTGCGGAAAGACTACTCCTGCTTCACCCTTTGGTGTTCCTAGAAGGGAGTCTGGAGGCTGGCAGAGGAATATGTTAGTTCTTGGGGCCAGGCTGGTACAGGCTCGTGTATGGAATGGAGAGATGAGAGTCTGTGAAAGAAGAGGAAGGGGTGTTGCCTTGAGTCACTCACTTGGTGATGGAGGATGAACCTGGGGTTGTTTTTCCAGGCTAATTTGCTTTATCCAAATATAGGGAATTTGCATTCTAGTTTTAAGCTTCCTGGAAACTCAGTTGGAGGCCTCTGGTCAACATAGTGCTCAATCCGGCTTCAGACTCTGCGGATGAGGCAGGCTGCCCACATCTCGACAGAGGGGTAATGAGCTAGAGCTGCAGATGAGGGATGCGTGTTCATATATGACCAATATACTGCTTCGATTTGCCTGACTGTCCATTTGTTACAAGGAAAGACTTCCCCAGTGGCAGGTGCAAGGAAGCAAGAGATGCAGAAAAGGATGCAGATCAATAAAACAAAAAATACACAGAAATTCAAAAGGGACACAGAAGGGGCAATTTTGTTACTATCTTGTTCAACTTAACATACCCTTAAAAAGTATACACAGTAACACTGGCCCTGGAGATAGGGGGACTTGAGTTCAAATCCAGCTTTAGACATTTGACACTTTCTAGCTGTGTGACCCTGGGCAAGTCACTTAACCCCAATTGCCTTGTAAAACAAAACAAAAATTGTACACAACAGAAGTTCACACATACATGCATATACATGTATATGTATATATATATACATATACACGTATATGTATATATTTTTTTTATTTTGGAATTCTTGTGTTCATTAGTGATTATTAAACTGGTAATTAAAATGGCAAATTTAATAACTAAAAAACCAAAAAAACCAAAAACACCTTAGCCCCAGACACTTTATAGACCATGGGCCACTTGAGTCAAAAATATGTTTTCTTTTCCATGTAACCTTTTGAACTATCTTTATGCCCACAATGTCTCATTTCTCCATTTCCTCCCCACTTGTAATTTGAGCCGAAGAACTGAACATGAAATGATACACATTTCTATAGAGCTCTGGGTTTAAGGTGGGGCAGGTTGGTGTTTAGAGCAATGGACTTGGAGTCGGGAAGACCTGGCTGCAAATCCTGCTTCAGAGTGTTGCTAGCTGAGCAATGCTAACTAGATCTGTGGTCCTCTGGTTTTTCCTCATCCATTTGGCAAGAGAGTCACTGAGGATTACAGAGGACCCAGAATCCCCAAACATATCCAAATAGCCCAAGGTCTTTGTGATTCCCAAATCACTCTGGGCTACAAAAAAGACTTCCAGGGGCGGGATCCAAATTTCCTCGAGCAAAATGCAGTTGATGCTCATCCTCTGGAAGGCTAAGCCAGAGCCCGGCAGGCAGGCTCAGCTGCTTTCAGAATCCCCCGCTGACTCTGCAGGCTGCCCCCAAGCCCTTCCCAAGCCAAGTGTTGCTCCCCACTCTCTCTCAGATGCTTTTCCTCAGCCTGGGCCACTCTGTGCTGTGCTGATGTTTTACATACAGTCCCAGAATGAAGGCTTCTCTTGTGTTTCATCTCACCACCTCTGTCCCTGGTACCTGACAGGTGTCAAGGCTCTAGAGGAGGCAAGGAGGAGATGCCACGGATGCTGCTTGCTTGGTGACTCAGGCGGCACTAGGGAGGCTGGGGTGGGAGCTCTGACGGCAGCATCACCTCCCACAGAGCCGAGCCACGGGAACCCACGGGAACATGGGGAAAGTTCAGGCTCCCTGTACCCAGATGGCAGAACTTGGCCAGCCTTGGGGTGTTTGCCTTGTTATTGTTCAAATCTCAAACTGAATGGGAAATGGGAGGCCAAGGGAGGCAGGCTGGGGCCGGAGGCTTTCTCAGCCCACCTCTGAAGCTCAGAATATGACCATGGTACTCTCAGATATTATGACAGACTGCCTCCCATGGCCCAGGGTTCTCTGGGATTGGGGGAAGACCTGTCCCTACTGTCTTGATTAGCTCCTAGGATTAAGCGCTGGAAGGCATAACTGGACATTACTGCCCTTGTTTGCTCATTCCTGTTCATGTGAATCAGGCAACAAATATTTGTTACGCATCCTCTGTGAGCCAGCCACTGCACTAAGAGCTAGAAATACAAAGAAAGGCAAAAACAGACTTCCTACTTGGGAGGAGCTGACGTTTTAAGGGATTCAAAGGGACACAATTCTAAATCATGCAAGATATATACAGAGCAAATAGGAATTAATCTCAGAAAGAAGTCATGGGCACTGGGGGAGGCCAGCGCCATCAGAAGTTAACTTGAAAGGGGTTTCCTTCTATGTCTTTGGATTTCCGGTTGCTAGCACAGTGCCTGGCATATAGCAGGTGGGACAGTGGATAGAGTGCCAGGCCTGCAGTCAGGAGGACCTGAGTTCAAATATCGCCTCCGATACTAGCTGTGTGACCCTGGGCAAGTTACTTAACCTTATTTGCCTAACTTCTTCATCTGACAAATGAACTGGAGAAGGAAGTGGCAAACCTTTCCAGTATCTTTGCCAAAAAATCAACTAAATAAATTAAAAAAGGGGTCACGAAGAGTCAGATGCAACAAATTGTTAAAACAGCAATAAATGTTGTCTAATTGATTAAAGTCAGCCCCATCTCTTCTGGGTCCCTACCTTAAGTTTCCTTTCTCTTTCCATTGTGACCCATGGATGCCTGTTCTAAATTTCTTTTTTCCTGTTCTAATTTTCTTTACCTTTTCATAGGCTATGTAACCTTGGGCAAGTCGCTTAACGTTCCTCAGCCTCAGTTTCCTCATCTGTAAAATGAGGGAGATGGTCTGGATGTCCTCTGAGCTCTCTTCCAGCTCTCATCTTTGGTCCTAAGATCCTATGCCTAGAATATTCTCCTCTTGGCACCCCTACAGAGCTCACCTCCTCCAGGAAGTCTTTGCTGATTCCCTTATGTATGGATTTTCCCCAACACTATGAGGCAGATGTATTTTCTTCTGTTTTAAAGATGGTTAAGTCATGTATTGAAAACTGGAAAGGCCTTTTAGCCCATTTTACAATTGAGGAAACTGAGGCTTATAGAGGCTGTTACTCGTACATGGTCAAAAACCTAACATTTGAGACAAGATTCAAATCCAGCTCTTTCTGAGTCAAAATTCAGCACTGTATCTCCTGTATGGTGCTGCCTCTCATGCATATTTTATCTCTGCAGTGGATGGGTTCTTAATCTGCATTTTGTGAAATATGTACACACATATACAATGGGTTTCCTTTGTAATTCTGGTTTATTTGTTTATTTAAAGCCCATTCTCTGAAGAGGGGTTCATGGGCTTTGCCAGGCTGTCTGCTCAAGGGGTCCAGGACACACACACAAAGGTGAAGGAGCCCTCCTAGAATGTAAGCCTCTTTAGGTCAGGGGCTATCTCCCTTTTGTCTCGGATATCTGTGAGCTCATCTCCCTGAGTGGAATGTCAGCTTCTTGAGGCAAAGCCCTATTTCATTTTCATCTCTGCATCTTCAGAGCTTACCACAGCGCCTGCCACATAGTAGGTGCTTCACAAATTTTGGTTGACTGATAGCTATCTACCCTATCCCACATCAAAAATCATATACTATTCCATACCTACCCATAATTCATTCTTTTTTTGGTGAGGCAAAGTGACTTGCCCAGGGTCACACAGTTAGTGAGTATCAAGTGTCTGAGGCTGGATTTGAATTCAGGTCCTCCTGCCTCCAGGACTAGTGCTCTATCCACTGTGGCACCTAGCTGACCCCATCATTCATTCTTTTTTGGGGGGTGGGTGGGGCAGTGAGGGTTAAGTGACTTGCCCAGGGTCACACAGCTAGTGTCAAGTGTCTGAGGCCAGATTTGAACTCAGGTCCTCCTGACTCCAGGGCCAGTGCTCTATCCACTGCACCACCTAGCTGCCCCCATCATTCATTCTTAATCTTTAAGAGTATATATTAGGGTTGCAGTGACAAGTATTTGACTCAACTATAAACAGGAAAAAAAACAAAACCCTTTACCTTCTGGTTTAGATTAATTCTAAGTATCCTTTTTAGCTCCAAAATCTGTGATTCAGTAATAGAAATGTCTTATTCTGAGAGATCCAGGTTACTTCATAGTCACAGGCATCGGAGGCATTTCTCTTGGGTTTATTTGCCTTTCATCCTCTCACAGTCAGCTCCTTATCTTCAGTGAGTTGTACCATCCCGCTAGGGGTCCCTCAGCATCCCTTGTCTATGGTTCTGGTGGTGTGTTCCACTCACAGGGCATCTAACCTTCTGCTCTCCCACCTGGACTCTCCTTTGCCCCAACTGAAGAGTCAGTAAGCTGTCCTTCCCTGGACAATCAGCTCACATCCCATTCCTAATGGAATGTGAATTCTGTTATATACCTAATGGATTTTGGAGCTGGAAGTGACCTGGGAGGTTTTTTTTTTTTAATGGGAGGGTCCTAGAACCTCAAGAAAAAGGACCTCAGAGGCCAACCAGATTCTTCCACAAATGGGCATCCAGGACTCCTCTGATGGTGATCTTACTACTTCATTTCATACAAGATGAGATTGGGGCTTAGGGAGAATGGCTTGGCTGAGCAAAGTAAACAGCAAGGGTAGGAATCAAACCAAAGACTCCTGAGTCTCAGTCTGGGCTACAGAGTCTGTGATAGGGAGATGTTTGAATGATAAAGAGACCAGCGTGGTGTGGAATGTCCAATCAAAGCCTCGGTCAGGCCAAAGCAAAACTGTGGGCTGTTTGAAGGAGTCTTGGCTTCATCAAAACTGGAGAGAGCTATAGAAATAATCTGATCTCGGGGCAGCTAGGTGGCGCAGTGGATAGAGCACCGGCCCTGGAGTCAGGAGTACCTGAGTTCAAATCCGGCCTCGGACACTTGACACTTACTAGCTGTGTGACCCTGGGCAAGTCACTTAACCCCAATTGCCTCACCACAAAAAAAAATGTTTAAAAAAAAAAAAAAGAAAGAATCTGATCTCACCTTCTTATTTTCTAGAGGAAGAAACTGAGGCCCAGAGAGGCAGGGATGCAGTGGAAAGAGTCCTGTGGGATGCTGGGGAAGTTACTTAAACTCTCTGGGCCTCGGTTTCTCTAATATGTAAAGCGAGGTAGCCCAACTTGATGGCTCCCAAGAGCCCTTTCAGCTCTAAGTGTCATGGGCCACCTCACTTTTGGGGAACATGCCTCATCTGTCACTGACTTGTTTTCTCTCCTGCAGGACGCCAGCTATGATTGGGTGCTCGTTTGTGGTCAACAGGAAGTTCTTCGGGGAAATAGGCCTGCTGGACCCTGGGATGGATGTGTATGGAGGAGAAAATATAGAGCTTGGGATCAAGGTCTGTGAAGTGGTTTCTTTTTCTGGTGTCTTAATTTTAATGTTAATTTCCTTTTCCTCAATCTAATCCCAGCACCGTCACCGCTTTAATAAACTGGGACATTCATACGATGCTCTTACTCCTAATGGACTCATTTCGCTCAGGGCTGTCTTCCTGATATGGTTGTTTTATGGATGGGGCTGAGGGTGAATAAGTGATTTGACTCAAGCATTGCAGTGACTGAACTGTCTGAGAGATGGTTATTGGTATCCTGGACCACAGGACTCAGTCACCGGAACCAAGTTCTCATCTGGCTCATGGGACCTTGGTGAAATCTTTTACGATTTCTCGGCTTTAGTTCCTCATTGATGAAATGAGGGGGTTGGACTAAGTGACCTCTGAGGCCCCTCACGGCCGGGACATCTGCGGTCCTCAAATTCAAAAGTTGTGATTTGTGTTTCAAGACTTTTCCCCACTAAATCATGCTAAATATCACCATGGATACCCTATGTTTTCATTATTTTGGGGATGATTGAATATGTACAGGATCACACAAGTGGTTCTCTGCATGACATTTATGTGATCTCTGGTTATCTGAGAAAACCATCTGCCATAAAGGATAAGCACTGGGCTGAGTGAGAAAGGCCTGGGTTCAAGTGTCTAGCTGAATGACCGTGGGCAAATCTTTGCACTTGTATACTAAGTCCTATGCTCTCCAAGAGCCATCCACTAAGCTGGAGCGTCATGAATTTAGAACCAGAAGAGACCTTAGGGACATCTGGATCAGGATTATTAGCCATCTGTATGTCACGGACTCTGTGCAGGGTGGTGAAACCTTTCCCAGAATAACGATTTTAAATGCCCCAAATAAAATGCAGAGGATTACTAAGGAAACTAATTATATTGTTATAAAGATGTGGTTTTTCTCATTCTTGTTCATAGATCCCTTGAAATCTATCCACAGAGCCTTTGGGGGTCCCTTGATCCAAGGGTAAGCCCTCCTGATCTAACCTCACCTTTTCATTTTACCGATGAAGGTAACTGAGGCACAAAGATGAGAAATGACTTAGCTAATAAGTCAGAGCCGAGGTTTGAACTTGTGATACCAAGTTCATTGCTCTTTCCATGGTATTATGATACCTTTATGGGTGTCAGTTCATAGACATATATTTATTGGCTTAATGAAAGGAGGTTCCGTATCAAGACGTCTCTACAGAATTAAAGATGCAGATGTTTCATGTATCATTACATAGATCACAGAGCCTTAGAATCATAAAATATTAGAGTTGGGAGGAATTTTAGAGATAATCTAGTTCAGGGATTCTTAATCTGGGTTTTGTAAACTTCCTTCCTTCCTTCCTTCCTTCCTTCCTTCCTTCCTTCCTTCCTTCCTTCCTTCCTTCCTTCCTTCCTTCCTTCCTTCCTTCCTTCCTTCCTTCCTTCCTTCCTTCCTTCCTTCCTTCCTTCCTTTCTTTCTTTCTTTCTTTCTTTCTTTCTTTCTTTCTTTCTTTCTTTCTGGTGAGGCAATTGGGATTAAGTAACTTGCCCAGGGTCACACAGCTAGTAATTGTTAAGTGTATGAGGCTGGATTTGAACTCAGGTCCTCCTGAATCCAGAGCTGGTACTCTATCCACTGCGCCACCTAGCTGCTCCCCCTGGGTTTTGTAAACTTAAAAAAAAAAATCCAGATAATTATTTCAACATCTTTGGTTTTCTTTGTAATCTTCTGTATTATATTTTACACACTTAAAAACATGATTCTAAGGAGGGGTCTGCAGGCTTCACCAGACTGCCAAAGGAGATGATGACTCTAAAAAGGTTAAGAACCTTTGTAATAGACAAGCCCCTCCTATTATAGATGAGACAGTAGGAAATGACATTACTGGTTAGTGGGCAAGGGAGTCTCCTGATGCCCAAGCCTGTGCTCTCCTTACCTCGATAGGATCAATGATTGTGGTTGGAATGGGAGGCTCAGTTCAGGAATTTATTTCACGCTGCCTCCATATCACAGCACCCTGTTTAATCATGGATAAGACAACCTCATCAGACTCCCACACACACCCACACATATACCCTGTCATGAGGTATCCACAGTTGAGGCTAGCCCTGGGCAAAACTGTGATGTAAGTAAAGTCATCTCTCTAGCGATTTCCTTTACATCTCTTTTCCTGTGAAATTCTTCATCAGTAATATGATGCAGCTCACTCCCACCCACCAGAAGCCTTTCTAAAAGCCAGAGGTAGGATGTGATGCCAGGTCTCTGAACCCAACTCTCTGTCTGCTCCCCAGATGCTGAGGCAACCCAAGAGACAGCAGTATGTTCCATATACTAGGTAGCATCCTATCTATTGCTCCCAGCACAATTTCTTTGAGAATCCCTGGGGGTCCCTGGTCGATTCTAGCTCTCACTACCTGTTAGCACAGACATGAGCTCCAAACCTGACCCTTCCTGCTCTTGGCAAGAGAGGCAGCATCTGCAGACTGACTGCCTTTGGAAACTTGGCCTGGGGTTTCAAAGTTTCAACAAGAGTAATTTGAGACTGACCTCTCCATACTTTCCCTCTTCTCCAGCTTGACTTAATTTCTTTATTCTTCCTTTTTACTGTTTCTAAAATCAGTTGCCATAAATAACCAAATGAATGGCCAAAACCAATGAGTGAATGGCTGAGTGAATGAAGGAATGGATCCCCTAAATCCTAAGTACACAAAATAGCTCTTAGCCCCAATAGTCTTAGTTTTATTTGTCCAGCTATTTCTTTTTTCCTTTTTATTTTTCCAGCTGTTTCTTAAAAGGGTAATTTTGGTTACTGAGCTAAATGAAACAACTGATACGCCACTTGTTTTCCTCGATTGAATCTCACTGGCATCCCTCCAAAAAATGCTCAGGACCTGCTTGGGGCATTTCTTACTTTGGGATGTGTGGGAAGTGAGGCTGTGAGAACGAGTTTTCGTGGATCTCAACAGTTTCTATTTGTGCCTGCCTGGCCATGCATTATTCATCATTCTAGGACAAATCTCTGGCTGTTAAAAATATTTCATGCTCTGTAGAGCAATGAACAACTGGAGATTTGATCCATAAAAGAGCCATTTGGTGGGGAGGGGGGAGGTTCTAATGCTTGGAATCACTTGTTGAATTGATTGTTTGCAAATTATGCCCCTAGGAATTTTAGGGATGGAGATCAAACCTGCTTAAGAGCAGGGTGATGGGGAAGTTGGCAAAACTGGACTTTGGCACTGCCCCATCATCTTTTTTGTGTCTGAACCCTCCGGATGCCCAGTGGCTGGATGTTGGGAGTCTCCTTGGGAATCCTCACTGGGACTTTCTTACTTCTCTCCCCCACCAACATACTTGTTTGATTCTTTCCATCTGCCTCAAATTAGCAGGTATATACTTACTTATTTAAATGTTATACTCCCTCCTCCCTTCCAGAAATGTGAGCATCTTGAGGGAAGGGACCAGTTTGTGGTTTGTCGTTGTATCTCTAATCCTAGATCATGCATACAGTAGGAATTTTTTTCTGCATTAGTCATGCTGTGAAAGAAGAATCAGAACAAAAGGAAAAGACCTCGAAAAAGAGAAAAAACAACAACAACAAAGTAGAAACAATATGGTTCAATCTGCATTCAGAATCCACAGTTCTTTTTTCTGGATGTGGAGAACATTTTCTATCATGAGTCCTTTGGAATTGTCTTGGATCATTGCACTGCTGAGAAGAGCCAAGTCTATCACAGTTGATCATCACATAGTGTTGCTGTTACTGTATACAATGTTCTCCTGGTTCATGCAGTAACCAGAAATTAATGTTTACCTGCTTTTACATATAGAGTATAGTTTTGGACTTGAAATCAATGCAAATCCAGCTTTAATTTAATTAATTTAATTTATCCCCAGTTTCCTTACCTTTAAAATGAGGTTATTAATACTACATCCTAGTGTTGTTGTCAGGATCAAATAAGAGAACATATGTAAATTAGCTCTTTGCAAATTTTAATACTTTTTATTATTCTAATCTATATTATTATGTTCTTGTTGTTCTATGTCCCATCCCGCTTCCACTTCTGCTTTCTCCTCCCTCATCCTCCTTCTTCCTCTTTCTCTTCCTCCTCTTTCTTCTCAATTTACTTTTGTCCTGTAAGGTTTCAGTTTTAATTTCTTGAAATATAGCTCTGAAAAACTGGCTTTTAAAAAAGTCCATTGTGTTTTAAATGGTGGCCTTTAAACTCAAATCATTCTGACTTTTTCATTGACTGCCCAACATGCTGTGGCTCATCCTTTGGGTTTTCATGGCTAAGAATGAGTGTAAATAGCAATGTTTTTTTCTGTTCTGGCCAAAAACTCTGAAGGTCTCTCCCACAAGATTGATATCTTTGGGATGGTAAATTGGGCCATCTCTTGTCTCAGTTCTTACCTACTTCTTTGACATTGAGTGGGTGTGGCCTCAGAAAACCTGAAACCTGGGAAAAGACCTTAATTTAGAAAGACCAAGATCACTCACTGCATCCTGGGTCATCACCCCTCGTCTTGACCTTTGTCTTGCCATTGGACTCCAGTGTTGCTGGAGGAGAGAGTGAGGCTGATGGCTTTGTGTAGCCCTGCCTCTCTCAAATCTAATTCACATGCAAATCGAGACATCACACTTATGTTGTCATTGGCCCTCTTCAAGAAGGAAGGACCAATGGGGGCGGCTAGGTGGCGCAGTGGATAAAGCACCGGCCCTGGATTCAGGAGTACCTGAGTTCAAATCCGGCCTCAGACACTTGACACTTACTAGCTGTGTGACCCTGGGCAAGTCACTTAACCCCCATTGCCCTGCAAAAAAAAAGAAGGAAGGACCAATGACAACCCATTCCACTGGGGAAAAAATATTCTTAAACTATAAATATGCTTTAATCTATATCATTAATATTAATATTTTCTCCATCACTTTCTTAAATCTAGTCAAAATAAATCGAACCCTGATTTGTAGCACTTGCCAATTCCTGGGGTATAAATGTTCACACTGAAAATTTAACAATCTGATGGTTTGAGGTTGATTCCAGTACACCTCTCCCTGATGTCGTTCAGTCGTTTTTCAGTTGTGACTCTTTATGACCCCATTTGGGATTTTCTTGGCAAAGATACTGGACTAGTTAGCCATTTCCTTCTCCAACTCATTTTTTACATGAGAAAACTGAGGCAAACAGGGTTAAGTGACTTGCCTAGGGTCACACAACCCATGTGAAACTAATTTGAACTCGGGTCTTCCTGTTTCCAAGTTTGATGCTCTATCCACTGCTGCCCCATGCCTCATACTCTGAATGTATTCCTCCTTTCTGGATCCATTAAAACTTGTTCCTCTGATGTCTCTTCCCTTAAAGATCTTGGTAGGTTAATCTCTCAGATTTATTCTCAAAAAGTGTTAATGGCTGATAATGGCTTAAGTTCTATGGTGGACACAAAAACATTGGGTTTGGAGTCATAGTTAACTCAATCACCTGCTTCTTACTCACCCTTTTTAAGCCTCATTGCCTTCTTCGGCATAATGAGAAAGATGGCTCCATAATCCTGTAAAATCCTTGGTTGTCTGGGCTAAGAGCAGAATCACATTATTTTCCGCACTAGAAAGCATTTTTATTTTATGTTGAAAGAGCCTTTGCTTTCTCTTATGATCATTTTATTTTTGCTAAATGAAAATTATGTTGATTTTTTATAGTATATTTTGGGGCCATTGACTTTACTGAAGCTACTAATTGTGTCCATTTGTTTCTTTGCTGATTCTCTGGGGTTTTCTGTGAAGACCAAGCTGTCATAGAGAAATAGGGGAACTTTGTCTCCTCTATGTTTATGCCTTTAATTTCTTTCTCTTGTCTAATGGGTATTGAAACCATTTCTAGAACTGTGTCAGTAACAGCAGGGTAAGGATGTTTGCAGTTTAACAAGGCACTCCTGAGAATGTAGCACTTCTGCCAGAGGAGGTTATGGCCAGGGGACCAGGCTAGTGTACAAGATTCTTTTTACTGGCCCTTGGACTATTCTATTTATAGGTAACACCCCATAGTATGTGGGGTGTAGGTACAGTGGACTTCTACTTGGCCCATGTATAAGGTGGTTCTTTTCTAGAGAAATGATGAAATTTTTTTTATACTGTGCAGTCAATTGTTTTCCCTTTACATCTTTTTCTCCTGAGTGGGAACAGTTTGTCCTGTGGTTTCTTCCTCCTATTTTGGGTGTTCCTATAGAATTTAATTTAGGAGTGTTAGGTCTGTGAGTTATTATGGTTTCCACTGAAATTCCCATTAAGAATAAGTTCTCAGAAAAGATTTTTTTGGTGTTATTTTTAAGGGAACAGGGACAGATAATGTTCTAACTATCTGACTGGTACACTTGGTTCTGGGAAGGAGAATGAGGGGAAGGAGGTCAGTAGTTCCGCCCATTCCTCTCCTATATGATTAGCCCCTAATGAAAGTATCGAACCATCCTTGTAAAAGCAGTTCATTGGGTCATGAGAATTTTCCTCCCCCACATTTTCTTGTTGGCCTCCATTTGGAGGAAAGAGATTGAAAGGTATAAGTCAATCCTGTGCTGTGTGGGATGGGAGGATTAACCTTGGTTGTAATTCAAGCCTTCTGGTCTACTCTTTTCATGTCTTCCCATGAAATCAATTATCTTTGTGTGAATATCCCACTTGTGGCCAGGGCTATAAACTCATGGAGCCCCTCAGTGATCCACACCAAAGATGTAAAAAAAAAAAAAGCCCAATCCATTCATAGATACTAGAACCTTCTACCCCAGTGACCAATAGCATTTAAAATGTTTGTTTGTTTGTTTGTTTGTGTGTGTGTTTTTTGTGGGGCAGTAAGGGTTAAGTGACTTGCCCAGGGTCACACAGCTAGTGTTAAGTGTCTGAGGCTGGATTTGAACTCAGGTCCTCTTGAATCCAGGGCCGGTGCTTCATGTACTGCGCCACCTAGCTGCCCCAGCATTTAAAATTTAAAGGTTTTACCTTTTAGAAAGCATTCTGTCTTTCTGTCCTGCTTGTAGCTAAATAAAGGGATGAGTAAAAAGGGATACTTATTAAGTGTGATCTTATATATGATATATAAACAATATAACATGTATACCCATGTTTATATATGCAAATAATTATGTAAATTTCTGTGAGTTTATAATCAGTTGAGAAAGATAGCACACAAATATGTATATATATATAAATACATGTGTATATGTATACACATACAGATTTACTTATTTGTGTGTGTTGTCTCTCTTGATTGAATATAAGCTCATATATTCTATAATAAATATGCACATATATTTATAAATACATATGCATGTATATAGGTGTGTATGTATACATGTATGTACACACACATATATATTATTTGTTTATGTTGTTGCTCTTGATTTAATATAAGCTCGTATTTAATAAATATACATACACATATTTAGACACATGTCTACACGTATATAGATGTAGATGTTTGTACACACACATACACACGTTGTTGGTGTTATTGTCCTTCTTCGCTTAAATCCAGTTCAGTGCAAGTTGTGATATCACCTCCTGATGACTGTGCAAGGTCACCAGCCTCACTCTCTCCTCCAGAGAGAACTAGGTCCAGTGGTGAGATATAGATTAGGATGATTGGAGATGGCCCCAGATGCAGTGGGAGACCTTGACCTTTTATTTTATTTATTTATTTTTTTTTTAGTGAGGCAATTGGGGTTAAGTGACTTGCCCAGGGTCATACAGCTAGTAAGTGTCAAGTGTCTGAGGCCGGATTTGAACTCAGGTCCTCCTGATTCCAGGGCCGGTGCTCTATCCACTGTGCCACCTAGCTGTCCCGAGACCTTGACCTTTTAAAGCTATGCACACACACACATTTATTCATGTGCATATTTTTTTCTCTTGATTGAATATAAGGTTCTTGAGGACAAGGGCTAGTTCATTTAAGTCTTTGTATCCTTAAGTTCTGGCACATAGTAGGCTGTTAAAATGCTTGTTGATTGATTTGGGTTTTTTGTTTGTTTTTGTTTTTGCAGGGCAATAAGGGTTAAGTGACTTGCCCAAGGTCACACAGCTAGTAAGTGTCAAGTGTCTGAGGCCGGATTTGAACTCAAGTCCTCCTGAATCCAGGGCCAGTGCTCTATCCACTGCACCCCCTAGCTGCCCCCTTTGTTGATTGATTGGAATAACATTTAATAAAGTGCTTTGTAAACTTTAAGCTAATATATAAATGGAGACTATTGTTCAATTGAGAGGAAGTATGGTGTAGTGAACAGAGAATTGCCTTAGAAACATAAAGACCCGGATTCAAGATTTGCTTCTGATGCTGATTAGCTGTGTCACCCTGGACAAGCCACTTGACCAGGTTGACAAGTGGGTTGTCCCTCTCTTGAATGACCCTGGTACCCTTTGAGCACATGGGTGCCAATGAGCAAGACTAGAACCAGGCTCACCATCTCCCTACATGATTATCTTTTGTGTAACTGGCTTTCAGTGTATCTCATATATGTACAGTTGATTTGGAATGGAGATAGTAACTTCACCTGCAATTTCATTGATATAGGGAACTAACTCCCAGGTGAGGATGTTCCCTCTATGCATAGAGATTGATACCTTTTCTGCAACTTCTGGTCTTAAGGTGACTTGTCTAGTTTGCACAGTCAGTATATATTAGAGACAGGACTTGAAACTGGGTCTTCCTACCTTTAAGTCCAGCTCTCTATCCTTTGGGCTACACTGCCTCTCACGTATGATATAAATCCTTCTCAGTCTTTGTCACAATGTACATTGATATTCATCTGAGCATGAGAAAATGATCTTTCAGAGAACTCTTAAGTTGCAATTAATGGAAATAAATGCCTTCCTCAAGCTAAGTCTCATTAGGCTAGTGAAAGGTTTGTTAGAATGATGGGGAAGAAGAGAATGTTCACCAATATTTATTTTCATAGAATTGGAGAAACTTAGTGTTGGGAGAGACCTTAGAAGCCAGCTGGTATAATTTCCTCATTTAGAAATAAACAAATTGAGGCCTAGGTCACACAATAGTAAAGTAAGGAAGATCTGAGTTGAAATTCATCCTCAGATACTTACTAGCTGTGTGACCCTGGGCAAATAACTTAACCTTATTTTGCCTCAGTTAATAATAGCCCCTGCCCTCCAGAGTTGTTGTGAGGATGAAATTAGTTAATATTTGTAACATTCTTAGCACAGGGCCTGGCATATAGTAAGCCCCATATACCTGTTAGATAGTGGTATAATCACCATCAGTCATCTGATTTGCCCAAGATCTCACAGGCAATGTCATAGGCAGGATCTGAATCCAGGTCCTCTGACTCTAGAGCCCATGCTGTTGCCACCATAACATTCTTTTTTTCTTAACCCTCCATGCCTTCATCCTGGTAAGTAAGTCCTCCATCCCCTGCTCATGCATTTCTAGGGATGGGAGCTCAGTACTTTTCAAACCACTCATTCTATTTTGTGATAACTCTTGTTGTCTGCCCTAATTGTTCCTTATATCCAGCCAAAATCTTTTCTTAGCTCTGCCTTATGTGTCATAGCCTGAGACTGGGCCATGAAACAGATGGGGTTAACAGGAGCTATACAAGAGAGCCAGGAGCTTGCTGGATTCACTGGTGAACAACACTGGCTTTACCCAGGAGTCTTGTCAGCCTTAGCATCTGACACCAAATGAAAATGGTAAATTTAATCCTTTCAATCAACCAATCACTCAGTCAGTTAATTCATAGGCATGCAGTAAGAGGCCACATTGTTTTCCATATACCAGTCCTTCATGTATTTGAAGACATCTAATGTATCTGGCTTTCTCTTTTCCAAGGTCAACATGCCCAGTTTCCTCAACCATTCCTCATTGTATTTTTGCAGATTCTACACCATCTTGGTGGATGCTCTAATTTGTCAGTCTCCCTCTTTTGGTGAGGTAGCCATCGAAGAAACTGAACTGAGCCTCAGAGTTGTTCATTACATTGGCCAGAATCAACATTGGAAGTCAAAGATGGTGACTCATAGGTTTTAAGTCTTTCAATCCAGTGCTCAACTTGTTTTCCCACATTGTCTCTCTAACTAGATTTGGTGTATGTTTTATCTTATTACTGTCAACTTATCCTCTTCTGTCAAGGTCTTTTAAAATCTCATCACTTACTGGCATGCTGCGTTGCTTAACGACATAAACTGGGAGTTCTCTGTACCAATCTTGTCTCACCAAGTGGGCCTCCTTCCTGTGGCTTTGTCCATGTCAAGTCACACCACTAGAGACTTCCTTCTGGCATTGACATTTGTCAACACTCTATGAGTCTGGAGGAACCCCGTGAGCCTCTGTCATCTCATCCCTTCTTACTACATTTTGTGTACATAAAGAGAATGAGGCACTTTGTCAAATGCTGTGCAGAAACCAAGACCCCACTGTATTTATGGGATTTCACTCGTCTGCTAGTCTATCTTATTAAATGATGGAAAGAACTTAGTTTGGTCTGTTTTCTTAGCAGACATCCTTGCTGATCATGATAATCTCTTTTAAAAATGCTCACAAGCCATCTCTTCTAGAGGTTTTCTGGTGAATGACATCAGTTCAATTCCATTAAGTAAAAAAAAAAAAAAGCCTCTTATTAAGTACCTGCAAGGTCCCAGGCACTGTACTAAGTTCTGAAGAAACAAAGCCCCTTAAGGTGCTTGGTTCTAGCATTCTGCTAGCAGGGGCTCTTAATCTGGGGTCTGGGAGCTTATTTTTTATATTTGCATTATTATTTTAATATGATTAGCTTCCCTTGTAATCCTATGTAGTCTGTAGTAAGTATTTAAACCCTGATTTTGAGCAGGGGTCCATAATAGAGTCAAAGGGTCCCAAGACACACAAAAAAGATGAATAATCTCCGTGCTAGAAGGATATGATGCATACACATGTACATACATGCATGTGCACATACATGTGAATATACATGTGTTTATATGTGTGTTGTGAATTTCTTTGTGAGAAACCCAAGGAAACAAGAGAAATGGAGATAGAGTCTTTTGTCTAGCTCAGTAAAGGACTGATGGGATTAAAACACACCTAGATAATGCAAAAAAAAAAAAAGCACAGTCTATGAGTATATATTATATATATCAGTGAGATGGAAAGATAAAGGTGGATAGCCAGAGATAGAGATAAATGGAGATAGAAATGGATGGATAGTTAGATGGAAGGATAGATAGCTGGAAATAGAGATGGATTGACAGATGGAGATAGAGATAGATGGATGATTGGATGGATGAACAGACAGATGGATGGATGGATAGATGGAGACAGAGATAGATGGATGGTTAAATGGATAGATAAAACATATAGATGGAAATAGAGATAGAGATGAATAGAAAGCTAGATGGAGATAGATATATAGATGAATGGGTAGATAGATGGAGAAAGAAATAGATGGATAATTAGATGGATGGACAGATGGAGAGAGACAGATAGAGATAGAGATAGATGGATAATTAGATGGATGGATAGATAGATGGAGGTAGAGATGGATAATTAGATGGATGGACAGATAGATGGAGAGAGAGAGATAGGTAGATGAATAATTAGATGGATGGATAGATGGAGACAGATGGAGAGAGATAACTAGATGGAGATAGAGATGGATGGATAGATGAGTGATAGAAATAGAGATAGAGAGATAGGAATAGAAAGCTAGAAGGAGATAGAGATATATAGAGAGATGGATGGATAGATGGAGACATGGATAGAGATGGCTAGGTAGAGATAGAGATAGATAAATATGATGGATAGATAAATGAATGGATAGAGACAGATGGAGAGAGCTAGATGGGAATAGAGATAGATATATGGAGATAGATAAATAATAAACATAGATAGATGCATGTAGGTAAAGTCAAAGAATATACAAAGTGATGCAAAAGTTTTATCAAGAGAGAGTCAGATACCTGGGAGTATCAGAAAGGCTTCATGTAGGCAGAGGCTCTTGATCAAGGCCTTGAAGGAAGCTATGGATTCCAAGAGACAGGAGTCGCTTTCCAGGGAAGGGGGAACCAAAATATGGAATGTCATATCTCATGTCTTATGAGAGAATGTCAGTGTCTTGAGTTCAGAGACAGTTTTTCCCCCTCTGTGCCCTCTAGCACTTAGCAGCACCTGGAACATAGTAGGTGATTAATAAGTGCTTGTGGATTGATGGGTTAATTAAGCTTAATCTGGGTTAGCCCAGGTTTTCATCACCCATATTTTTTCTTCTGCACATGGTGTGCTGAGTTCACAGGTTTGGGGCATTGTGGGAAAGTCCCCCCAAGACCTTCATTCATACCTCAGAAGCTTCTAAGAAAACACATAGTGTAAAAAGCATTAAATCTGGAGTCCAAGGACCCAGGTTTAGTTCAGCTCTTCATCTTCCTTATGAGAGTTAGTTGACTTCTCTATGCCTTGGCTTTCTCCTCTATGAAATGAAGGTTTTGGGCCAGATGAATGTCTGCAAAACAGGCCTGTGCAGATCTGGTCACTCTGGAAGCTTTTACCTTCATCCAGTCTCTCTAAGTATCAGCTCACTTTCTAGGACAGTCATCAAAAGCATTAGAATTGAGCAATTAATTAAATATATCAAGAGCCTAAGATGAGCAAGACACTGTGATAAGTGATGGGGAGATGATAGGACCATGGCTCAAGCTCTCAGGGCCTCCAAGGCTGTATGATTCAAACCCCTTGTGTTACACATAAGAAAACTGGCCCAGGGAGGCCTCATTAAAGGTGATGCAAATGTGCAAAACATGGTCTCTTCCTCAAAGAGCTGACAACCCAACCAAGAGAGCAACATGGTGTTGAGAGTCAGTGTTATACAGTAAATAGGGTGCTAGGTTGGAGCTGGGGGGGGGGAAATATATATATATGTGTGTGTGTGTGTGTGTGTGTGTGTATAGGTGTACACATATGCATATGTGTACATCTATACACATATGTACACACAAATACATGCATATGTGCGAATCTATGTACACGTGTATATTTATATAAGTATATGTGTATATCAGAGATAGATAATAGAGACAGATAAGAGATGGATGAGATAGATAGCTAGATAGAAATAGATGAATGGTCATTGATAGAGATGGAGAAAGAAAGAAAGATGTAGAGAAGGAAGGAGGGAGAGAGAGAGGAAGAGAGAGGGAGGGAGGGAAAGGGAGAGAGAGAGAGAGAGAGAGAGAGAGATTTTTTAAAAACCAGATTTGTGATTATATCAGCATAGGGAACAACAGAGGAGGAATCACCTCTACCCATGCGCATCGCCATGTGCTCCCCAACTTAGAGTCTTATAATTGTCTGCACCATTGAGACATTCAGTGACTTGCCTGACAGCCAGCATGTCAGAGGAATCTGAACTCAAGTCTTCTTGACTTCCATCTCTCTGTCCACCACAAACCACTGCCTCCCCAATCCATTTTTTAAAAGTTTTTTTTTTTTTTAAGTGAGGCAATTGGGGTTAAGTGACTTGCCGAGGGTCACACAGCTAGTAAGTGTCAAGTGTCTGAGGTCAAATTTGAACTCAGGTCCTCCTGAATCCAGGGTCGGTACTTTATCCAGTGTGCCACCTAGCTGCTCCCCCCAATCCATTTTTTTTTTTTGCAGGGCAATGGGGGTTAAGTGACTTGCCCAGGGTAACACAGCTAGTAAGTGTCAAGTGTCTGAGGCCGGATTTGAACTCAGGTCCTCCTGAATTCAGGGCCAGTGTTTTATCCACTGCGCCACCTAGCCGCCCCCCCAATCCATTTTTAAAGTAAGTATAAAATAATTTGGGGGGATCAGAAGGAGGATAGAGGGCACCAGTGACCAAGGTGAATCAGGAGAGACCTTGGGTGACCCTGGCGCCTTGCTCCGAAAGAAGCTAGGGATTCTGTGCGCCTGGAGTGAGGAGGGAGAGTATCCCAGGCATGGAGCATCCCAGCCTATGCAGGGGGACAGAGTCAGGAGATGAAAGGTCACATCCTAGGAAGGGCAAACAGGCCAGCTGGGCTGGAACACGGTCTGTGAAGCGATGTAATGTGAAACCTATTTAGAAAAAGAGATTGGAGCCAGATTGTGAAGGGCTTTAAATATGAAGCAGAAGAAGCCGGCCAGCCTGGTGTCCTGGGAGAAACTAGCATAAACCTTGGTTTATGGCTCCTGTCTAGGTCTCTCCTAAATGGGGGAGTAAAAAAGGTATTCAATGCAGAATATGTATCAGGGATGCGACAAAGAATTTATTTCTACACACAAAAAGGAGTGCGGAAAATAAAAATCAGTTCACATTAGCAGAATTAGCTGACTAGGCTCCAACTTTAACTTACAACCAAGGTTACTATTGCCTGAAGCTAATATTTAAGCCTCATCCAGACACAAAGCAGTTTTGTAGAGCTGCTAGTCAGGCAATTTACATGTCATCTTGGGTTCAAGATGTCCCCCAAAACGGCCACACTCGGGCCATTCCTTTTCACTGTGGCCGTTCTCTTGGACACAGCTGGCCCCTCCTTCTACCACAACTGAGAGAGGAATTGGAGGGGAGAGGGGAGGGGAGGAGTGGAGGAGGGGAGGAGTAGAGGAAGAGGAAGAGGAAGACAGAGAGAAGCAGGTAGCCAGGTGGATCACTTTTATATGTCCACAGAATCATCAGTTCTTTCTCAACAGTCAATTTAAGGGGACTCTTCCTCATCTCAAATTTTCAGTGATGAGTCACTGCTAGAATTGGCCACCCCAAGGTTCTACAAGGTCAGCTGGATCTAGCAAGGACAGCTAAGTCTTCTCCACTGGACACCACTATCAATGTAAAACTCTTTTTTTCCCGTTTTTTTGGGGGCAACGAGGGTTAAGTGACTTGCCCAGGGTCACACAGCTAGTAAGTGTCTAGTATCTGAGGTCAGATTTGAACTCAGGTCCTCCTGAATCCAGGGCCGGTGCTCTATCCACTGCACTACCTAGCTGCCCCCAAGGTCAGCTATTCTTAATTAAAAGAACAGTTGGTTTGGAACCAGAGGACAAAGCTTGAATCTCTGCTATGCCACTTAGTGGCTGTGAGGTCTGGGTCTCAGTTGGGACTGGATAATCTCTAAGACCCCTTCCCCACTACATTAAACCCTCCAGAGTCAGGCTTCACCCATGAGACAACAGTGAAAAATCCCCCCAGAGCTCCCTTTGCCTTCCTTGGTTCAGCCTAGAAGTGGGTGGATGGATGGGTGTGTTCTGTAACCCTTTTCCATTCTCCATCCTTCTGGGGGCCTTGCATCACTTCCCCAGACACAGCAAAAAAGGAAGAAAATTGGCAGAAGGGATGATTAGGGTCCCAGTAGGTGAAAAAGCCTGGGGTTATATTTCAGTGGAGCTGTTCAAATGATTAGTTACATCTCCCTACCACTCCCCAACCCCAGGCTCAAGGGAGAAGTATACTTACTCTTAACACAAAACATTCCAACAGCCTTGCACGTTTCCCTCTGGAGTTTGTTGTTGTTTTTTTCTTTAACAAAGTTGGCCTTTATTATTATTATTTTCCCCTCCTTTCTTGAGCCCCCATTTTCAAGCAGATGTTAAATTCAGTTCAGATAATAGCAATGGTTTGCATGGGGGTGAGAGAGGGGAGGGAAGGCAGGAATATTGGAAAAATCCCATCAAAAATCTTGGCCACGTTTCTGTCTGTATGCTGCAAAACATCTGGATCTGTGGAAACGTCTGGACTTTCTAGCCCAGGTTTCCAAATTGTGTCAGATGCTTGGCAAAGCAGAGACACAAAGGCAGTGGGTAATGAATCCCAGAGTCCTAGAATTTGGGATTTGGAAGGAACCTTGGAGGTCATGCTGTACATTCAGTACCTGAAAAAAAACACACAAAAAAACTTTAAAAGCCCCTTTACAACATACCCGATAAATGATCTACCAGCCTTTACTTTAAAATAATAATGATAATAAGTAAAAGACATTGGGGAAAGCCCCAGGGCATAGTGAAAAGAACCAGAGATCCCTGAGTCAAAGAATGTGAGGTCACATCCTGTCTGGGCCATTGGCTACCTTTTTGACCTTGGAAAAGTTCTTATTCTCTCTGGCCCTGCTCTATAAAATGAAAGGTTGAAATAGATGACCCTGAAGCTCCTTTCCAGTTCTAAATCTATGTTGTGATTTTTTTTTTAAAAGAAAAGCCACGTGGCAGCTAGGTAGCGCAGTGGATAAAACACTAGCCCTGGATTCAGGAGGACCTGAGTTCAAATCTGAACTCAGACACTTGACACTTACCAGCTGTGTGACCCTGGGCAAGTCACTTAACCCCAATTCCCTCCCCCCCCAAAAAAAAAAGAAAGAAAGAAAAAAAGAAAAGCCACAACAACATCAACTTCTAACATGAAATATGAAATCTGCAATTACCCTAATGGTTTTGGTCAGAAAGAGGATAGGAAAAGACTGATTGAAATCTTGGTTCTTTACAGCCTGGGTTATTCCATCTCTTGGCACCTCAGTTTCTCTCTTCATCTGTAAAATGGGAGCATTGGGCTGGATGGTCATTGAGGTCCTTTCCAAATCTCAATCTGTGGTCTGTCTTTTCCCCCGATTCCAGCTCTCTCAGCCTTTGGGAGAGTTCCTTTACATCTCTCTGGGCCTTGGTTTCTTTATATGTCCAATGACAGGATGGAATTAAATGATCTCTCAGGTCTTCCTTGATTCTAAGACACAAAAGTTCTAATTCTGGGGTTCATGGACATGGCATACATTCCTAATGGAACTCATTTCAGCTGTTTCTTATTGTAAGAATGGGGGCATTAGGACCCCTCTGATAACATCATTTAGGGGGTTTGTCACATTTAACTTGCAGCCATTGATCCTAAGGACATGTGCATATTGGGGTAGTTAGCTTTAGGCACCAGAGTTTTAAAAACTACAGAAATTTGGGCATTTCTTTGAGAATAAGGGCCTGAGTCTTTACCCAGAAGGCCAAGTTAGCTATGTTTCTAGGGGCTCGACTTGCCTACCGAAGGATCGACTCTTTGGGCCACCACAATTCACAAAGGAGGGTCTCTGCCCCAAGGCAAGGTGAAATATCTGATCTTTTGAAGAACCAATGTCATGACTGGGCTTCCCCCTTCATAATCTATCCTCCACAGAGCCACCACAATCATCTTCCCAAGCACTGCTATCAGACCACGTGGGCCTCCGCTCAAGAATGACCTCAGGGGCTGCCTAGTCTAACCCAGTTAGGTGGCATGGTGGAGAGAACACTACCTAACTATGAACTGGGGCTGATAATGGCACCTACCTCCCAAAGGAATGGTGGGGGATCATCTGAGATAAAATTTATGAAATATTCCTGGCATATAGTACACAGTAAATGCTTGCTTCCCATTATGCACACACACACACACACACACACACACACACACACACACACACACACACCACCCTCTTAGGGATTCCCATAATACCACGCTCAAAAATACCACGTTCCCATAATGCCACGCTCAAAAATACCACGTTCCCATAATGCCACGTTCCATCTTGAAGACCTCCAAGGATGTAGAACCCACCACTTCTTGAGGAAGTAAATTCCACCTTGGGGCAACTCTAATTGCTTTTTCTGATGTCAAACCCAAATTTCCTTTGTGTGTGTGTGTGTGTGTGTGTGTGTGTGTGTGTGTGTGTGTGTGTGTGTGTGTGTGTGTGACTTTTATTCATCACTCCTGGTTCTGATCTTGGGGCCCAAGTAGAACAAATCTAATTCTTCTTCCACAAGAGAGGACTTGGCATCTGATTGGATGTGAATGGTAAAGACAGGGAAGAGTCAAAGATGACTTCCACTACAAGGAGTGGTAAAAAGGGTTTGTTGTTAGTCATTTGTCAGTCACGTCCAACTCTTTCTTACCCTTTTAGGGTTTTCTTGGCAGAGATACTGAAATGGTTTTCCATTTTCTTCTCCAGCTCATTTTATAGATGAGGAAACTGAGGCATGCAGGGTGAAGTGACTTGCCCAGGGTCACACGACTAGTAAGTGTCTGAGATTGAATTTGAACTCTAGACCTGGCACTTTATTTACTGGACACCCTACCAGTGCCCAAAAAAGGATGAGGAAAAGGAATTGGGTTTCTAGGCCAGCCAATCAATCAAAAATCATTTATTAAATACTTGTTGTCTTCCAGGCCCAGGGGATTCAGATATAAGTTAAATCGAATTAATCAACATTTATTAGGAACTTGCTGAGGGCAGGCATTGTACTAAGTACAAGCAAAAAGGCCACCTAGTTCCTGGCCTCAAGGAGCTTACATTCCAATGGGAGAAGACAACTCATAAAAGGGAGCAGAAAATCTGGGGAAAGAGGAGTATGAGGGATCTTCGTGGACACCCAGTGCCCCCAAGTCTGGAAAGGATGAGGCTGGTCTGGGGCCTTCTTCAAAATGGAGGCTCCAATGGATAGAGCACCAGCCCTGGAGTCAGGAGGACCTGAGTTCAAATCCGGCCTCAGACACTTAACACTTACTAGCTGTGTGACCCTGGGCAAGTCACTTAACCCCAATTGCCTCACTAAAAAAAAAAATTTTTTTTTTAAATTAAAAAAAAAAATGGAGGCTCCAGGATGGGAGAAGGATATCCACCAGCGTGGAGCTCAGAAGGCAGCTGAAGCATGGAGTGAAACCCCTTCCTCAAAACCATCAATCCTCACTCTTAGGGAACCTACATTCTAAAATGAAATCCCACATCTACAGGTAGAAGGGACCTCGTGAGACATCTAAGTCCAGTGCTTTTGTTTCAGAGGCAGGAAAACCTAGGACCAGAGAGCCATAATTTGAATCCAGGCCCTTGCACTCCGAATCTATAATTTTCCCCCAGACTTCCCCGTCAGGGTTACAGCTGCTAAACAGCCTATGATGATTTACCACTGATGGGCTGTTGCCTCCCTAGCTCACCAGGCACACAAGCTCTGTGCCAGGTGGTAATTTTGCAGGGCACAAAGGTTCACAAAGTAGAAATTTCATTTTAAGCAGAATTCCCAGCATTGGACAGCAGGCACAGTTTATCACCTGTACAAAGATTTATTGCCTTCCTCTGGAAAGAAGAAAGAGACTGATACCCGTAGGAGGGGCTGAAGCCGGCTCACACACAAGCTCCCTCTAGAGATCGGCTGCCAAAGACAGCTGGAAATGTGATGTCAGCGTTCGGATACAGTCGCTCCCACGGGCTTCATTTAATGGTCTGTTTGGGGCTCCACAAGGAAGGCCGTCCAGACTAGGTGGGGGGTTTATATTGCTGCTCTCTCAGGCTGATCCTGCTCCAGCCCCCCCTGAAAAAGAGAAGAATTGTGTCACCTTCACATGGACGTTCATAATGAATTTTTTTTTTTAATTCACTCAACTTGGAGTTCTGACTTCTTTTGTCACCGTTGGACAGCAGCCTTCTCACTCTGGTCAGGATTTGAACCCTGGTCTTCTAGACTCTGAGGCTGGCCTCAGTGCACACACAGATGAGAACAGGTACCTACTAGTATATTTTACATAACATGCTTGTTGCCAATTTAGTTTCCCTTTCTCTGTCTAGTCTCTGTAAAATCAAAGGCATCATGGTATGGTGCATAGAGTGCTGGACATGGAGTCAGGAAGTCCTGGGTTCCAATCCTACCTTTGACACACAGTGAATGCTTGAGCCAGGGTGAGTCACTTAACTTCTGAGTATTTTATGTGACTTAGATCATAGAGAGTTTGGAGTCTACCAGAGTGGAAAAAATTCCCACACTGGGAGTTCCCCAGGCTGGCAAAGCCTAAGCTTTTTCTCCTCTTCACGTTGGCAGTTGGGTTTTGTACTGGATAGAGTATTAGACATGGAGTCAAAAAGACCTAGGTTCAAATCCCACCTCAGACTCTTACTCTGTGACACCTTGGGCAAGTTATTTAACTTCCCTCTCAACTTGCCCCAGATCCTTATCTCAAAAATTAATGGAATGGGGCAGCTAGGTGGCGCAGTAGATAGAGCACCAGCCCTGGAGTCAGGAGGACCTGAGTTCAAATCTGGCCTCAGACACTTAACACTTGCTAGCTGTGTGACCCTGGGCAAGTCACTTAACCCCCATTGCCTCATCAAAAAAAAAAAAATGAATGGAATGGACTTCATGGCCTCATGTTCATGAGAGCCTGTTGCCTCAGTGTCCTCATCTGTAAAATGGACGTAATGACAGCCCCTCTCCATGAGCATCAAATACGATAATTAATGTAAAGTGCTTTGCCTCCTTAATGCGTCAAACAAACGTCAGCTGTCCCGGCTATTGCCTATTATTATAGTCACTCAGAGTGTGCAAAACGCAGCACTGGATTCTGATGATAGAAGCAAAGCAAAGCAGAACAAACAAACGAAAGAGAGCCTGCCCACGGGGAGCTGACTCTCCCCTGGTCTCCGCATCCCTCCAGTATCCAGTTATACGCTCAGAAGGATGGCATCGGCGACACTTGAGTGTGTGAGCATCATCTCCATAAATTGCGTTGGATTCGTTTCTGTGTTGTGGTTCAAAACGATAATGGGATTTATTGATATTTTTATAAAGAGCACATATATATTTCCATTAGTGGCGAGGCGCCGTTAGCAAGGCGGCAGTGAATGTCGGTCGGCCCGGGTAGGCTCTCCCCCGTCGGGGCTGCCCACTGGGGCTGACATTCCAGGACTTTCCTCTTTGCCGGGGCTGCTCCCAGGCCTGCTGTCGGTTTATTCTCAGCATCTATAAGACATTTTTCTAGGAAGCATCTTTTTTTTCTGATGGAGGGGGGGTGTCTCTTCATATCCTTCGTCTCCCAGGAAATGAAGGAGTAATTTGATTCTCTCTGAAATAGGTTTCAGCCCTTATGACTGGATCATAGCTGTTTCCTCTAGTAGGACTTGGGTGACCCAGATGGTTTATAGCTCTGTATTGGGGAGGGTGGGGGTGGAGAAGGAAAGGGAGGCTGTCACATTGCTTATTCTGGTCTGTTTCCTAATAGAAAATGATTGGTTATCACTTTCCATTATCTCCACTGAAACAAAAGGGAAGAGATCAATCTCACCTCAATTTGTTTTCGGGGTCTTTCCTGACAGGTTTCTCGGAGAACAAAAGATTCCGTTTTCTAGTACAGTACACAGTTAGTTCTCATGGGTACAGGCAATATGACCAAATCTGGCAGTGTCTAGGATTGGCGTTCCATGTCAATTTAATGCAAAAAAGGAGTTATTAAGTTCCTGCTAGGTACAAAACATCGGGCTACGTGCTTGAGATGCAAAGATAAAAAAAAAAAAAAAAGACTTGTTTCTTGCTCTCAAGAAACCTGAATTTTCATGGTAGTAGGCATGGTGGAGCACTGGGGCTTTGCCCTAAGGTGTCATCATTCAGGGGGTACACTTAGGGGGTCCTCTAACCTCTATGATTCATTGTCTGTCAGCCTCAGGCCATGAGGTACCACCCCTGAAGGTTCCATCATTCTCCAGGTACCACCCCAACTCCACCTGTTGCTGCTTCTCTGATCTACCTCCTCTTAAGGCTCAAGGGTGATCACTCATTCCCCAGTGACTGGGGAGACTCTGTCACAGAAAGACCACATGAACTTTAACTGCTCAACCGAAGTTGTCCCATTGGCCAGAATGTCATCCTATAGGCAGTGGGAAGCTATAACTGTTTACCCCAGAGATAGCCCTTCAGCGTGGACAAACTTGGGTACTCGTTTATGTGAATGAGAAGCTTTGTGTTTTCAGGAACTCCTACTTGGAATGTGGAACAGATTTGGGGGGAGGGGATACAGTAAAGTTTTTTTTGGGGGGGGGAGTATTTCCTTTCATCTGAGAGGAATCAGGAAAAGACACTGTAGAAAGAAGGCTCCCAATCTTTGAAAGACCAGACAGCTTTCCACTCAGCGGGGATGAGAGAGGATGCATCCCAAGCATGAGGGATAATAGGGAATGTCATGAGTAACTCAAGCTGACCTGGTGGCTTAGGTTCAGGATCAGGACCCTGAAAGAGCATCTGACAGTTTACAAGCAAGGCAAGGATAGTCAGCAAGAATACAGCATTGATCCAGTTGGGACCAGCTTCCTTCACTCCATGTTGGTAATCTGGCCAGAAGCATGTGTGTAGCCTGAGGGAGAAAGACTCCCCTGACTCATTGTTCCCCTAACTCTTTGTACTTAGGCCACCAAGAAGTTACATCAATTCCATGAGCCTTAGCCCCTTGGACCAATTCTGACTTGATTATGGTGCCAATAACTTTTTTTTTTTTTTTTAGTGAGGCAATTGGGGTTAAGTGACTTGCCCAGGGTCACACAGCTAGTGTTAAGTGTCTGAGGCCGGATTTGAACTCAGGTACTCCTGACTCCAGGGCCGGTGCTTTATCCACTGCACCACCTAGCTGTCCCCCAATAACTTTTAAAGAAAAATAAGCCTGAGAAATGGTCAAAGGATATGAATAGGCAGTTTTCAGATGAAGAAATCAAAGCTATCTATTGCCATATGAAAAAAAATGTTCTCAATCGCTACTGATTAGGGAAATGCAAATTAAAACAACTCTGAAGTACCACATCACATCTATCAGATTGACTAATATGGCAAAAAAGGAAAATGATAAATGTTAGCAATGTAGGAAAATTGGAACACTAATACATTGTTGGTGGAGTTGTGAACTGATCCCGCCATTTTGGAGAGCAATTTGGAACTATACCCAAAGGGCTATGGGGCTGTGCATACCCTTTGACCCAGTAATACCACTACTAGGTCTAAATCCCAAAGAGATCATAAAAAAGGAAAAAGGACCCACATATACAAAAACATTTATAGCAACTCTCTTTGTGGTGGCAAAGAATTGGAAATCAAGGGGATGCCCATCAATTGGGAAATGACTGAACAAGTCATGGTATGTGAATGTAATGGAATACTATTGTGCTATAAGAAATGAAAAGCAGGCAGGTTTCAGAAAAACCTGGAAAGACTTAAGTGCATTGAGGCAGAGTGAAGTGAGCAGAACCAGGAGGACATTGTACATAGTAATAACAACATTGTGTGATCATCGACTGTGATAGACTTGGCTCTCTTCTCAGCAATACAATGATCCAAAAAAATTCCAAAGCACTCATGATGGAAAATATTCTTCACATCCAGAAAAAGAACTGTGGAATCTGAATGCAGATTGAACCATAATGTTTCTACTTTTTCTTTTTTTTTTTCTTTCTTGAGGTTTTTCCCTTTTGCTCTGATTCTTCTTTCACAACATGACTAATGTGGAAATAAGTTTAATGTGATTGTACGTATATAATCTATATCAGATTGCTTTCTGTTTTGAGGAAGGGGAGAGAAGGGAGGAAGGGAGAAAAATTTGGAACTTGAAATCTTATAAAAACGAATGTTGAAAACTCTCTTTACATATAACTGGAAAATAAAATACTATTAAGGAAAAAAAGGAAAATGAGTCTGACTGCCATGACATAGAGGCCTAGAAAAAGCTAGGCCAGCCTAGCTCTATCCAGAGCACTGGTCCTGGAGTCAGGAAGACCTAGGTTCAATTTGGCATCAGACATTTAGTAGCAGAGTCACCCTGGGCAAGCCACTGAACCTATGTTTGCCTCAGTTTCCTCATCTGTAAAAAAAGAGAGAGAATAATGCTGGCACCTACCTCCCAGGTGAGGACCAAATGAGAAAATAATTGTAAAGTGCTTAGTAGAGTGCCTGACACAAAGTAAATGCTATATAAATGTTAGCTATTATTTGTTAGCTACTTTTGATTGATGGTATTAGGTGTCACAGTGGATAGAGTGCTGGGCTTGAAGTCAGGAAGATTCAAATATGGCCCTAGACACTTACTAGCTGTGTGACCCTGGGCAAGTCACTTCACTTACCTAGAATCTCATGTTGATTTCAGAAGTCGTTATTTCAAACCAGACACACTGGCTGGGGCTGACCACTGGGCACATCACTTACATTTGCTGGGGCTTACCTTGTCATCTCTAAAATTAGGGGGTCAGACTAGGTGATCTACAAGGTCCTTTCTAGCTCTGGATCTTTCCATTGTATGATTTTGTGGGTGACAACGAACAACCAGAAAACATTGTAGGCTGCTGTAGCTTTGATGGCCTTCATCAAGGCAGAAGCTCTTATTAAAATAACTAGCCTTGGGATAATAGGAGCTGGAAAGGGTCTCAGAGTCATGGGTGTGCTCTGTCTGCCCTTCTGTTCTCATTCACCCAGCCTACATTTCTGCTTTCAGATCATGGGCTCTCCAGAAGGTGGCAGTGCCTACGAGTCATCCTCTTTGGACTCTGGGGATAACCCTGGTGGCAAAGCATATTCCTCCTGCTGACAATGTAGTTGTTGAGCCCCCATCGGTATACTTCCCATACAACGAATTAGCCAGTTGATTCCTAATGAGAAACACTTACTCAAGAGAAGGCAAGAGAGCGATGATAATGATGATGACGGCAACATTCTCACCAACATATATCGTTTGTCCTTCATTCATGAATAGGACCACGACATCGGGGTGATGCCATGACTTGTAATGAATGGGATTGAAGTGAGGGAGGGCTGTGCATGGAGGAGAGTAGTTACAGCCCTATAGTATCATGGGGTTGACACGATAGTAAACACATGTGCCCAGGACAGCTCATCCTCTGGAATCTGGGATCTTGAGATCCTTTGATTTCCCCCCCTTAGAAACAATCCACACTAAAGTTCCTGGATGGACATAGCATCAGTCTTGGACGGCTGACTCTGGTGCTAAGCTGAACTCCTTCATGTCTGGGATGCTCCATTGCTAAGCAAGGTGGATCCTCTTCTGGGCAAGGCAACTTTTTGTGTTGACTGCTTTCCTCCAAAACAGTTCAGAATTTCCCAAATTTTAATTCTAAGCTCTCTAATTGGGAATATGCAAATTAGATGGAGAACAGGGTACTATAGTCATCTTTGCCAAGTAGATGCCTTTTCTCTGCAGGCTGCTCTTTACATATTTTTTTTTCAGAAATACAGATCTCACATTCGTCTTTGTCTCTGCCCCACTCAACTAGCAAAATTGTCAAGATCTAAGACGCCCTCTTACATACACATGAGGAAACTGAGGCTAAGAGAGATCAAATAAATGTTTTTCCCACTATCGAATAGGTAGAGATGGAGAAAGGATTTAAAGTCAGGTACTCTGTCTCCAAACCAGTCTCTTTTCTCATTGTGGGAAAAGAAGGCTACACCCAAGCATCATGGACAAATGTGCCTGTTGTGCTGCCAGTGGTAGGGTCGTTAGCCATTACCATCCATTGGTCAAAATGTAGGTGATTTCACTTTCTGAGTGCTCTTCCTTTAATTTCCAGCTGTGTGCAATTTAAAAAAAAAAATCTAATTTCCTCATTGTCAGCATTAAAGAACGAGAAGCTGGCACCATATTGGGGCAGTTTTGTAGTTAATTTCCTTCTCTTTTCAAAACCCCAAAGAGAAGTGCTTTTACAATGAAAACGCCTAATTGTGCATTTGACAACTCTATCCATTTCAGCATGCCCCAGTCTCCAGAAACGCAACCAAGCCTTTTCTTCCCCGTGATGGAAATGCACAGCTTAAACCACAGCCTATTTTTACCATGCCGACGCTCGAGCAATTTTTTATTTTCACAAAACCCTTTTCAGATCTGTTCAAACTCTATTTCTTGTACAAGAACAGCCAAATTGGAAATTATAAAGTTCAGCTGGATGGGAGTGATTGGTAGTGAAAAGACATGTGCAGGCTTTGGTGAAAAACTTGGCATGTTTGTTCATGCTGTTCATCAGTCTTCTTTGGGAAGTGAGCTACAGTGGAAAATGTCGTTGATGTTTGTCTTTAGTTCTTGAAGAGGACCATGACTTGCAGTGAATTGGATTGAAGTGAGGGAGGGCTGTGCACGGTCACCAACCTCACTTTCTCTTCCAGAGCCATTTGGGTCCTGTGGCAAGATCTACATCAGGATGACTGGAGATGGCTCTGGATGTTTAAGGCAATTGGGGTTAAGTGACTTTCCCAGGGTCACATGGCTAGTAAGTGTCTGAGGTAAGATTTGAACTCAGGTCCTCCCAACTTCAGGGCTAGTGTTCTATCCATGGCGCCACCTAGCTGCCCAGTGGAAAATATACTGTATTCTGAGTTAGGAGTCCTGGGTTTGAATCCTGGCTTTGCTATTAGCCACCCATGTAACTTTGGGCAAATGGCATCCTTTCATCAAGCCTCAGTTTTCTCATCTTTAGCCAAATGGGAATGGGAGAAGTTGGCTTAGTAGGTAGAAGGCTAGCGTTGGAGTCAGAAGACCTGAGTTCAAATCCTACTCCTACCTCCTATACTTCCTAGCTGTGACCGATTGCTCTGAGTCTTGATTTCCTTTTCCACAAAATGGACTAGATGTCATCTAATGTCCTTTGTAGATCTAAATCTACAATCCTGTGAAAGATTTAGGAATCCTGAATGAAACTGTCCTTCAATAAACTTTTTGTTTATAAAAAAAGGAAAAGAAGTCTTAATTCTTCTTTGTTCAGTTGTGTTTTTTGACCAGGTTACCATATATAACAACAGGAATAATTTAAAAAGGCATTTTAACTATCATTGGGTCACTGTGTGTGCCTGTTATATCTCTGGTCCAATTATTTACAAGGAGCCTTCTGATCCTGCTCTTTGGGACCCTTCTACTTTCTTGGATTCATGCTTCAGAAGATCTGTGTGAAGACTTGCATGGACGCCTCAGAAAACACCTAACCAGTCTGGGCGGAAACTCAAGTGAGACCCTAGAAGAAACAGGACCCCCTCCCCCAATCCCCCAATCCTTGTTGGAAATCCATAATGACAAGGCAGCTTTGCTGCTGGCATTTAGAAAATTATGCACATGTCTTCCACCTGCCGCCTTCATTAGTTGGGTCCAATTCTGAAATAAACAGGCATCCCTCTTGCTCTGAGCGCCATGACTCTGTCGTTATTGGAGAGTTACAGAATCTCATTTGCACAAATATGGAAGGAAACAGTGCTGAGAAGACAAATAATTCATGCTCCGGATAGATTTAGACTCAGTGCCTACATGCAGTAACAATTCTGTTCTTGCCGGTGAGCCCAGAGCAGCTGGGCATAGGGGGGAATTTCATTAGTGATAATGTAGTTAATTAGCATATGCAAGCCAAGGAGGATAAATCAATATTTGTATATCAGTGTTTTAGACCCATTTACCAGGGAAAGTTCCCTGTAATGTTCAGAAGTAAGACTAGAAGTCCAGGTAGGTGTCCATGGGTAAGATGCCCAGCTTATTCCTATAGCCGTGAATTGACCTAGGAGTCAGCAGGCTGGTTGTCTCATCCTGCCTCTTCTCTTTACCTGAGCTGCTCACTTTCCTGCCCATCCCCATGGTTTCACCAGAGGGTAAATTGATTGAGTCAGTTTTGCTCCTTGGGAGTGTTTCAGGGCAAATATCTACCCAGAGGCCAGGCTAAATGTTGATTTAAGAATTTCATGACAATCAGTCACTCATGACCCTCTCTGCCCTTCATTCTGTTATCATGTCACAAATTTAGAGCTATTAGGGACCCAAAAGTCTTCCAACTGAACTGTCTTCCATTTTTTCAGATAAGGAAACTCGGGTTCAGAGAGCTAATCATAGGATCATATATCAAGAGTCAATCAACTCCTAGAATGAAAACTCCTTGTAGTTGGGATTGGTTTTGCCTTTTAATTTAAAAAAAATATTTTTATCACTTAGCACATACTTTCTGATTGATAGATGAAGCTGGCAAAGGATTTAAATTGGGGAAGTATAGGTTTCATATGGAACCTCTATGTTGTCCATTCATTAGCTATTGGGAGAACATTGTATCTACATAGGTATCTAGAATGCTAGAATTGACTGGAACCTGGTGAACCATTGAATCCCCCTCCTTTATTTTGTCAAGTGGCAACCTGAGGATTAGAGAATAGGAGTGACTTGCCCCCAGGTCCCAGAGTGAGTAAATTGTCTCCCCCAAATCAAGTCTGAATCCCTTCCCACAGTATCTGCTTGGGGCAAAGCCATCTTGAGGTCCTGATTGAGCTCCAGTGAGAATACATTTCTGCCTGAGCAGAAATGAGCTGCTTGGAGCAGGGACTTTCAAGAATTCAGCAAATCCATGTTCTCACTGATGCGAGCATTCTCTTCACTGATACGGATTTCAAGCCATTTACACCTTCTCCTCCTGAATGAGTCTTGTTCATGTTCTCCCATCAGTCCTCCACGGAGGCATGCTCTCTGCCCACTGCGTTAGATAAAGGCCCCCCTTAGTTGGAAGGGACCTTAGAGATCACCTGGTCCAACCCCTCTCATTTTACAGATGAGGAAACTGAGGTTTGTTGTTCAAGAACACATCAGAGAGGGCAGCTAGATGGCACAGTGGATAAAGCACTGGCCCTGGATTCATGGATACCTGAGTTCAAATCTGGCCTCAGACACTTGACACTTCCTAGCTTAACTTACTGGTCTTAACACTTAACCCCTCATTGCCCTGCAAACAAACAAACAAAAAACCACATCAGAGGCAGGATATGGACCCCAGTCCTCTCACTCTGATCCAAGGCTCTTTCCACTGTGCCCCACTGTCTTCTCCAGGTGATTTAATGATGGATGGGTACCATTGGAAGGCATGGGTCTCACCTCATTACCAGCCCACTTCTCCTTCAGAATAGGTCCCTCCTGAATGAAAGTCCTTACTCTACTTCTAGTGAAGGAGTCATCATGCATAATAGGCCACAGTCAGCCAGTCAATGAGCATTTATTAAACACCTGTTATGTGTCAGGCACTATCCTAAATTCTGGCAAGACAAAGAAAGGCATCAAAACAATCCCCGAGCTCAGGGAACTCATAGTCTAATGGGGGGAGACAGCATGCAAACCACCATGTACAGACATGCTATATGCAGGATAAATTAGAGATAATCCACAAAGGAAAGCACTGGAATTCATGAGGGAGGTAGAATTTTAGCTAGGACTTGAAGAAAGCCCGGAGGTAGAGACAAGGAGGGAGATGAATATTCAAGGCATGGAGTACAGCCAGTGAAGATGCCCACCATACCTTTTATTTTTAATTTTTAATTTTTTTTAGTGAGGCAATTGGGGTTAAGTGACTTGCCCAGGGTCACACAGCCATCAAGTGTTAAGTGTCTGAGGCCGGATTTGAACTCAGGTACTACTGACTCCAGGGCTGGTGCTCTATCCACTGCACCACCTAGCTGCCCCTTCCCAGCATACCTTTGAAACAAAGTGGAAACTCAACTATCAAAGGACATCTGGGTGGCGCCATAGTGCATAGAGCGCTGGTCTTGGAAATCTGGCCTCAGATACTTATTAGCTGTGTGACCCTGGATAAGTCACTTAGCCCTGTCTGCCTTGGTTCCTTCATCTGTCAAATGAGCTAGAGGAAGGACATGGCAAACCACTTCTGTCTCTTTGCCAAGAAAAGCCCAAATGGAGTCACCAAGAGTCGAACATGACTGAAAGGACTGGACCACAACCATGAAAGCCCAAAGGAAGGAGATGCTAAGGAGTTATTGACTCTTTACCACAGGGCAGGTAGAGCCCCTGTTCTACCAGAATGGGGAATATTCTTGGAAAGTAGATTTAGAACTTGGAAGGATTTTAGGGACCAGTTGGTCCAACTCCCTTAACTTACAGATGAAGAAATTGAGGCTTGGGACAATGAAGTGATGTCCCAGGTTCACACGATTGGTAAATATCTCAGGCATGATTTGGATCCTGCTTTGCCTGATTCCAGCACCTCATGTGGTTTCCATCTTGTCTGCACTTCCCACCCATCTGGCTAGCCTGGTTGTCTATTACAGCATTTGCCTGAGTTCTTGGCATCTGGATACTGAATAGGCAGAATGAGATGGAAACCCGCTAGCTCTCCCTGTGAGGACATGGCTGGGAAATGGTTCTCCAGCTACCTCCAGGGCTGCTGGCTAGCCTCCTGGGCCTGGCACTCCACAGAGCTTGCAGCAGCATCAGGAATCACAAGCCTTGAGTCCAAGTGAGAGAAAAGAAGGTTATGGGCAGGGAGCTTATGTTTCAGAAAGATTATAGAGAAAATGGAGATGACTAGGTCTCCGCCATGCCAGTGGTGGTTTGGAAAGGGGGCTGGATGGGTAAGGCAGGAGGTACTTAGGCAGCCTTGGAGATTTCCATGCTGGTGATGGATGAAATGAAAGAAAAGGAATTTAAATTGATGTGGGGGGCAGTCAGGCAAGGAGGGAACATGCATATATTAAACACCTGCTATATACCAGGCACTGCTGAGTACTTCACAAATATCTCATTGATGCAGATGGGTGGCACCTTGGATGCAAGCCTGGGTGACTGGTGTTCTCAATAGTAATGGGGAAGTTCAGAGGGGACAAGGTAGGTGCTTAAGTGATCACTTATTAAAGTTACTCTAGGCTGGCAATCTCTTAGCATTTTTTTTCTTCTATAAAATGGAATAGGATTAGACCTCTTTAAACTCTAACTCTATGATCCAATGAGTTTGTGAGCTTCTAATTGTTAGCCCCATACTAGGTAAAGGCTATGCCTTTTTGGAAATTCTTTACTCATACATATACTCACTCCCATAGCTTTCTCCTAATTTAAGTTAAGGAAAGAATAAGGGAAGGGTGAGATCCTACCACCATTTACAGAAAGAATTTCCCAATCACCAATCAATAAAACATTGCCCTTGCCTACTTAAGGAAGCTGTGAAGTTCTCATGTCTGGAACTCTTCAGAAACAGGGTGTTCCTGGCACATAGTAGGTGCTTAATTAATGTTTATTGATTAAGAGAGAATGTGGCTGTGAAAAAGTCCCCTTCTCTAGTCATCAGTTCTCTATCTCTAAAATAATATTTGCATTGACCATCCCCATGCCTCGAATTCACTCTCTCCTTACCACCTCCTTATCCAGCTTCCTTTAAAGTGTACCATCTTCTGCATGAAAACTTTTCTGATCCCCCTACTCCAACTCCTAGTTCCGTTTCTTCCAAAGTCTCACGTTTAATTACTTTATTTACATATGTTTTTCATGTTTTATTTATACTGTATGTTTTAAAATATTTACTTGTTATCTGCCCCCATTAGAACACAAACTCATGAGTAGATATTGTTTCATCGCTTGTACTTGTATCCTTGATGCCTAGCATGGTGCCTGACACATAGTAGGCACTTGACAAGTACTTGCTAATTGAATGATTATTTGATCTCTAAAGGTCACTTCCAGCTCGAAATTGGTGACCCTACAATCCTATTCTCAGCCCTGGATGATATGGAAATTATCTAGCCTAAAGACTTTGGGCTGGACCAAATGGGCTCTTTATATTGGCCCAGTTCTGTCCTTTATTTTTATTTATTTGATTTAATTTATTTAATTTTAGTTTATTTAAAAATTTTTAAAAACATTTTAATTTAAAGTTTTGCATTCCAAATTCTATCCATCCCTACCTTCCTCCTCTCCCTGAAAGGGAAAGCAATCAAATATAGGTTATACATGTGCAATTATGTAAAACGTTTCCATAGTAGTCATTTTGTACAAGAAGACTTAAATAAAAGAAAGAAAGTGGGAAAATAGCATGCTTCAGTCTATATTCAATCAATATCAGTTCTTTCTCTGGAACCAGATAGTATATTTCATCATTAGTTCTTTGGGATTTTCTTGTATCGTTGTATTGCTGAGAAAAGCTAAGTCATTCACATTTCTTCATTGAACAATATTGCTGTTGCTGTGTGTAATATTTTCCTGGTTTCTGCTCACTTCACTATGCATCAGTTCATATAAATATTTCTAGGCCTTTCTGAAATCATCCTGCTTGTCATTTCTTATGGCACAATAATATTTCATTGCACTCGTATACCACAGCTTATTTAGCCATCCCCCAATTGATAGGCATCTTTTTGCTTTCCAGTTCTTAGCCACCACAAAAAGAATTGCTATAAATATTTTTGTACACATAGGTCTTTTTCTCTTTTTGGGGGGATTTTTTTTAGGATATAGTCCCAGAAGTGATATTGCTGTTTCAAAGGTATGCACAGTTTTATAGCCCTTTGACACAGTTCCAAATTGTTCTCCAATATGGTTGGATAAGTTCACAATTCCACCAGCAATGCATTAGTGTCCCAGTTTTCCCACATCCCCTCCAGCATCCAACATTTTCCATTTTTGTCATGTTAGCGACTCTTAAAGGTGTGAGGTGATCTCTCAGAGTTGTTTTAATTTGCATTTCTCTGATCAATAGTGATTTAGAACATTTTTTTCATGAGACTATAGATAGCTTTGATTTCTTTATCTGAAAACTACATGTTCATATCCTTTGACCATTTCTCAATTGGAGAAAAACTTGCGTTTTTATCCATCTGGCTCAGTTCTCTATCTATCTATCTATCTATCTATCTATTCATTTATTTATTTATTTTTGCAGGGCAATGAGGGTTAAGTGACTTGCCGAAGGTCACACAGCTAATAAATGTCAAGTGTCTGAGGTTGGATTTGAACTCAGGTCCTCCTGAATCTAGGGCTGGTGCTTTATCCACCGCAACACCTAGCTGTCCCAGTTCTCTGTATATTTATGAAATGAGGCCTTTATCAAAGATAACTTGTGATCTTGGGAAAGTCACTTAACCTTGTTTGCCTCAATTTCCTCATCTATCTCTGGAAGATGAATTGGAGAAAGAAACGGCAAACCACTCAGTATTTTGGCCAGAAGACCCCCTGAGAAGGGTGACAGAGAGTGGGATGTGACTAAAACAACTGAGCAACAACAACAAATCCTTAGTTTTACTGTTAGAAGCCAGGCCTAAGGAATAACAGCACATGATGCCATTGGTTCCATCATTCCATCTTTACCATGATGACTCCCAAATGTAAATATGCAGCTCTAATTGTCCAATGCCTTGGGCCTGGAAGTCTCAAATCCAATTGAACTCATCTTTCTAAAATGCTCCCTCCTCCAAAACTCCCTGTTTCTGTTGAGGACACAACCATCCAGCTGCCAGCAATCCAGATTTCATCGCTTTGGTCCTGTCCTAGCTTCCTTTCTCTCCCTGACTTCCCATATCTGCTCTATTCTGCCTGGGCTCCCCCCAGGACTAAACCATATGGAGTAATAAATACACTGAGCAGAACTGTGGGTAATAAAAAACCAGTGGAAACTCCAAAAATCACTTTTATTTGGGTATGAAGCACATTTTCTTTTCTTTATTCCCAGCATATGGATCTGGGTGTGTTGGCTATTTTGGAAATTCATTCCAGAAACAATAAATGAAGTCACCCCATGAACATCTAACTAAATGATTCATGGATAGAGCTCTGGACTTGGAATCAGGAAGATGTGAGTTTGAATCCTGCCTTCATTGCTTACTAGCTGTGTGACCCTGGGCAAGTGACTTAACCTTTTTGTGTCTGTGAGATTTAAAATTAGATACTAGCTCATAAATCTCCCCTCTTTAACCTTTCCCTTAATTTATCTCCCAGACTAGTAAATGGAAGAAACTTCTGGTCTCTAGTTAGAGCTTTTATTGTGTGGTAGTTACCAGGTGATGTTGATTAGAGGGATAGGAAAGTAGAAATACAAAACAAATAGTCTTAAGTCTAAGCTTAGTCTATATTCCGTATAAAACTCACCAAAAGCCCAAGGCCACCTTTGGAGAGAGAGAGAGACCAAGTCAAGCACGTGCTGCTAACGGCGAGCCGGGCCACGTCCAACTCCAGTCTGCGTCTCTCTGTCTCTCGTGCCAGTCATTGGACCAGGAGAGCAGGCCAGAGCTCCCACTTCCGTTCTCTCCTTGCCTTTTAAGCTCGCACCCTGGAAGTGGAGTGCTTAGCAGCTGGGCTAGCGTGCGTAGCCCGTGCATGGCCGCCGTCAGTCTCCTCCCCGAAAGAGTGGTCCTTTAAAAACTGGCGTCTTTCCGTATTCACTAACCGACTGGTAAAAAACTTTTTACCACATGCCTCAGTTTCCTCCCCCATGAAACAGAGATAACCATGGGTACAGCACCTCCCTCCCAGGGTTAAGAATCGAATGAGATAACATATGCAAATTGATTTGCAAACTGTAAAATGCTGTACAAATGCTAGCAATTATTTTTATTATTAACTCGGGAAGCTAGGAAACTGTCCAGCTTTGTCATCCTAAGGGAATTTTATTTGTATTTATGCTATTTTTTTCTTTTACAAAGGCAGCATATATATATAGTGGGCAGCATGCTAAAGTTGGATCTACGAGAATCTTGGTTCAAATCCTGCCTCTGACAATTATTCATTGTGTGACCCTGGGCAAGTCACTTAACCTGTTTCCTCATCCATAAAAAGGAGGAAGGGAGATAATAAAATTTTATATGTAAGTATGTGTGTATATGTGTATACATACATCTATATATAATGTGTATAGCATATATACATATATATTACATAATGTATAAGAGTGTGTGTGTGTGTGTGTGTGTGTGTGTGTGTGTGTGTGTGTGTGTGTGTAGGACTCTATAATAAGGGAGGGAAATGGGAAACCTGGTTTCATGGGGAAGAGGAACTCCCAAGTGAGTTCACTGGTCTCAGGTTCTCTGTCTCCAGTCATGCTTCCCCACCTAAATACCACTCTCATCTTTACATTTTATTTCCTGACTCAATCTACCCTCTGTCCCCTTAAATCTAGGACTGACACCTCTGCCCCGTCCTCATCACACACAATAAATCAGTCCCCAACCCCTTCCTTCCCATTCCCCAAGCCCCAACATTGCAGGATGCTGAACTCCTCTTAGGGAATTTCTTCACTCCAGCTGGTCGCTGTCCAGCCCAGGTTTCTCCTCTAGGTTTCTGCTGCCCCCTACTGGCTTGCAGTTGGTCCAAAGGGGAAGGGAGGTTCCCCTCCTCCACCCATGTCCCAGACCCAGAATCAAGTGATTAACTTCTGCCCTTTCTTTCAGGCTAATAATGTCATTAACTTTAAGGTTGCCTGCTCCAACTCACTCATTTCATAGAGGAGGAAACTCAGGCCTAGAAAAAGGACTTGACTTTCCCAAGGTATCACAAGTGGCAGTCAAGATTTGAACTCAGTGCTCATGACTCCAACTTGAGTGCTCTCTGTCCACCGTACCAAATGATACACTTCTAGGAAAGACAATAATAGCTGGCATTTGTATGGTGCTTTAAGGCTTGCAGAGTGCTTTACAAATATTATCTCTTGATCCTCACAACAACCCTGAAGGTAGGGTTGTTTTTTGTTTGTTTGTTTTTGGTGAGGCAATTGGGGTTAAGTGACTTGCCCAGGGTCACACAGCTAGCAAGTGTTAAGTGTCTGAGGCCGGATTTGAATTCAGGTCCTACTGATTTCAGGGCCGGTGCTCTATCCACTGTACCACCTAGCTGCCCTGGTAGGGGTTTTTAGAACACTCATTTTACAGTTGAGAAAAATGAAGCAAGTTGAGGCTAAGTGGCTTGCCTAGGATCACACAGCTAACAAGGGTCTAAAGCAGTATTTGAACTCGAGGTTTCCCGCCTCCATATTTACTGCTTTAGCCACTGTTACACACAGCTGTTTGGTGGGGGCAGTGGGGAGAGGCCAGAAAAAGAAAGAGTAGCCTTTGGATCCCAGCTACCCAGAGTTCATCTGTAAATTGGAATTGGGGACACATTTTCTAACAGAAACAATATTGCACCTGGCCACTTGGCAGCTCAGCAGGTCTGCCAAGAAATGCCTATTTATCCCAGAATATATGATGTTTGACTCTGCCACTGGATGACTGGGCAAATCATTTGACATTATTATTATGATTATCATTAATAGTCCCATTAATATGAATAACAGCTTTTACTCACTCTAAGCACTCTGAAGTTTGCAATACTTTAATTGAAGTATCTATCTCCTTTGATCCTCACCACAATTTAAGAATTAGGTGCTGTGATTATATTCTTTTTTATAAATGAGGAAACAGAGGCTCAGTGAGATTTAATGACTTTGCCCAAGGTTGCTCAACAGGCAGGATTCAAACCCAAGTCTTCATGGCTCTACATCCAACACTTCCCTCTGCAGCAGGCTGCATTTTTTTGTTTTTGTTTTTGTTTTTTCAGGGCAATTAGAGTTAAGTGACTTGCTCAGGGTCACTCAGCTAGTAAGTATCAAGTGTCTGAGACTGGATTTGAACTCAGGTCCTCCTGAATCCAGGGTCAGTGTTCTATCCACTGCACCACCTAGCTGCCCCCAATTAATATTATCACATTCCCCAAAGTTACAATTTAGCTATCTAAATCTGTGCAGAATAATCACTACTGCTATCTCTACTGCTGTAATATTCCTTTTTTTGGAGGGGGGGCAGGGCAATGAGGGTTAAGTGACTTGCCCAGGGTCACACAGCTAGTAAGCGTCAAGTGTCTGAGGTCAAATTTGAACTCAGGTCCTCCTGAATCCAGGGCCAGTGCTTTATCTACTGTGCCACTTAGCTGCCCCTCGAGGCTGCATCTTTAACATAAACTTTTTGGGGTGCCTATAAAGTGAAGGAGTTGGAGTAGATCAATCAGTCAGTCAGCCAGCATTTCTTATCAAGTACCTACTAAGTGCCAGTCTTGTGTTTACCACTGGCCATACAAAGATAATGCTGGGATAACCTCTGTGCTTAAGGAGGTTGCATTTTCTCAGGGGAATATAGTGTGCATATTTAAATATACACAAAATACAGGTATGGTGGATGGGCACTGGAGCTGTGACTTCATCGATGTAGGGAATTTCCAAATGAGGAAACCATCATTATCCCCAGAAGTCAGCACATTGTTTTGTTTTTTGTTTTTGTTTTTTCAACTTATAGTCTCAGTTGCTTAGATCAGTTCAAGGTTAAGTGTTTTACCCAAGGTCCCATGAGCAGTGTGTGTCAGATGCAGGGTTTAAACCTAGGTCCTCTTGGCTTTGACACCAGCTCTCAGGCCAGCATGCCATGCTGCCTCTTTTGTAAATCTACAAAATATGTACAAAATAAAAGCAACTGGGCAGTGGCCATGCAGTAGTAGCTTAGTGAAGCCCCAAATGTCTCATGTAGAAGGTGGCATTTGAGTGCAGTTCTGAAGGAGACCAGGAAGGTAGAGAAGAGAAAACGTCCACACATGGGGGATGGCTTGGGCAGAGGTACGAAGATGGGAGATGGGCTGTCATGTGAAGAACAGTGAGGCCATTTTGGCTGAACCATAGCATGCGTGAAGGAGAATAACATAAACTGGAAAGATATGTTGAAGCCTTGAAGAGATGACATCTAAGTTCCCTGCTAACTCTACCCCTACTATCCTAACACGTTGGTTTCAATAGTACCTGGCTACCATTTGTAATTATGTCTATGACAGAACACAATACAAGATGCAAGGAATCCATGACCTTGGCTATGAGCAGCAGGACTCATTGACCTCTCTGGAAGTAAGGGACCAGGAAGCAAGATGGGAGGAGGTGAGGATTCCACCTGTGGGGTGTAAGCAGGGGTTCTCTAGTTCTACTGGAAATCGAGCTATTAGGGACCTCAACAGCCTCCTGGTCTGACCCTCTCATTTTATAGGGGATGAAATTGAATTGGGACCAGAGGCTTATGGGTGATGAAGAGGGCAGGTGGGTATAGAGAGATTGGAGCAAGGATGAATCCACCATCTCTTTGCATGCATGTTCCCCATAGGTCATGGTCATAAGTGGGGGGCTGCCTCTATACTTTCCTTGCCTCCAGTCCTTCTCTCATATGCCTATCTTGTGTCCCCAGCTAGATCACATGCACCATGAGGGGTATGATCATGTTTGCTTGTATCTTCTATAAACCTAGTTTACTAAGTGTTCAGTAAATACTTAGTGACCCGTGTGTATCTGTCCATGAAGCAATTGGAAACCAATGCAGTCCAGCATACAGGAATATCTTGGGATTTATTCTTGGTTTCCCCTCATATAGGGTCCTAGATGAAATGTTACCAGGAGCACTTGAGTCTCACAGGAACAAGACAAAGTAAGACTGTCTTACATATTATCTGTTTAGCCTTGGCCCTATAGAAGCTGATTCTGGTGCAGGATATGAATGGATTTAGGCACGTGTAGTTTCTGGTCATGGACACTGGGAAAGGGAATGAACTAAATGCCACTTTGGCCTCTCACACAGTGCCTGGCACATTGCACATTCTTAATAAATGCTTTTTAATCGACCGACACAATGATGAGCCACCTAGGAATGAGGCCTAGAAAAAGGATTAGGAGCTTAGGTGATTAGCATAATAACATTACTGTGGAGTTGGGGCAGGTTTATGGTAGTTTGGTGGTAATGTCTTAATGACATTATGGGCAAATGCTGTTGATTGAGGCTTCCTGATTCAGGTTGTGTTTGTCTAACCAAGTGCCAGCTGGTGTATAATGAAGTGTCAGAGAAGTACTTAAGAAAATCAGAGCAAGAACACCATCAGGGTGGGAGGATTGCATGAAGCAGCCATATTTGGAATTACAGGCGTTCAGAGCTAGAGGGACTTCAGAAGCTTTCTGCTCCAACTGGCCCCTCACCGAGAATGCCCTCTCCGACATACCCAACAAGTGGTCTTCTCGCCTTTGAGTGAAGAGGGCAAGCCTACTGCCTCACAACGGGCTCCATTCTACTTTTTATTAACACTCATAGCTACTAAGGTAAGAAAGTGGTTCTTACTATGGTAAGAAAGTGAATGGACTGCCTGGCCTGGAGTCAGGAAGACTTCATTCAAATCTGACCTCAGACACTTACAAGCTACGTGACCATGGACAAGTCACTTAATTCTGCCTCAGTTTCTGTCAAGTGAGCTGGAGAAGGAAATGGCAAACTATTCTAAGATCTTTGCCAAGAAAATCCTAAATAGGTCACAGAGAGTCAGACATGTCTGAAAATTACTGAACAACCAAAATAGCTAGTAAGTTTTCCCTTATATCAACCCTAAATTTACTCCTCAGCAGTTTCTATCCATTGTTTTTGCCTTCTTTGGCCAAGCAGAAAAAAAAATCAAATACTTTAAAAAGTTCTCATGTCTACTCTAAATCTTCTCCCCTTCAGATCGGAAATTCCCTAATTCTTTCAGGTAATCTTCATATGAGATCTTCCTTAAGCTCCCCTATATATTCTCCAATGTAATAATAGTTTCAGAGCTTGGAAAAATACCTTAGAGATCACCTAGTCAAATCTCCTTATTGTGTCAATGAGGAGACTGAAACCTGGTGAGGTTAAGGTGACTTGCCCAAGGTCATTGTGATAGTTAGTGCAAAGTCGAGATGATTCCCATTATACCAAAGAGGGGAAGACCCTGGTTGGATCCAGAGGAGAATGTAGAATTAGGATTAGCAGGAAGAGAAGAAGGGATGTCATTTTAGGCTCCAGCATGAGCAGAGGGATGAGGTGGGGGTGAAGTTAGCATGGTTTATCCAAGTAGGGGGAGAGGGGGATACAGGGATGGATAGATTCAGAAGGGACTTGGGTAGTTATCTAGAAACCCATTCCTACCTGCTCTAATTAGCCAATCATGGTAATTCAGGCAAAGGAAGACTTTTGGTTTTTTGGGAAATCTTTTCCAAATTTGATCCTTGGGTGGCTATTGTCAAATGATATTTAACTGAGAGGTAGGATGGTATAGTGGATAGAGAATGGGCCTTAGCATCAGGAAGACCTGTGTTCAAGTCCTGCCCCTTACACATACTAGAAGAATCAACAAGCATTTATTAAGTGCCTACTATGTGCCAACAAGAATTTGCAAGGTCTAATAAATAGAGTGCAGACCTTAGAGCCAGGCAGAACTGGGATCAAGTCTCTTCTCTGACACGTAATGGATTATGACTTTAGATAAGTCAATTAATCACTCAGTGTCTCAGGAAACTGTCTAAGGCTATAAACTGTCTCACGCTGGTGAGAGCAGGTGCCCACCTCTATTGGTAGAGGGAGTTTCCTCTTGGGTCTTCAAACCCATTCTGCTGGGGAAAGGCTTCATGTGTTTAGGGTAGATATCCCCCTAGCTCACCCATGGGTTTGAAGACTATCAGTTACCCTCAACCTGGCTTAGCCCATTAGGTTCCTGGGGTGTGGCTACTGCACATACCCCTTGGAGCAACAGGTAAGACCACTCCAGACCCAAAACATTCTTTAACAGGAAAAAAGATAATAAACTTCATCTGAGATCATAATAATTAACATTTACATAATGTTTTAAGGTTTGCAAAATGCTTTACATACATTATTTCATTTGATACTCCCAAAATCCTCTAAGGAAGGTGTTATTATTGCTATTCGACAGATAAGGAAACTGAGGCTAAGAGATGACTCACGTAACTAATAACTGTGTGAAGATGGATTTGAAATGAAATCAGGTGTTCCTGATTCTGAGTCCAACACTATCTTCAGAGACCTCTGGGTGCCTTACCTGGCAAAGATCATGTAGCATTGATTCCATATTAATATTACCTAAGAAATAGATGCCTCTGATTCGCAAACCCATAGTCTAGCCACAGACTGTCCTGAAGATTGAGGTAAGATCTGCTTGAGTGTAAATGGGAGAATACAAGAGGTTTTCTTGACTTGTCCTGACTTCCTTCTACCTTTATGGGTGATGGGAAGGGGCAGAGTCCCTTCTCAAAGTGTGTAGCTTAGGGCAGTGGCTGTGCGGCCTGAAAGGGCACTGAGCGCAGACAGATAAGAGATGGAGACCCTGGCTCCTTGTCTTTCTGGGTTCCAGGTGTAATCAGCTGCATCAGAGGAGCAAGGAGGGAAGAGATTGTCATGAGCAAGCCCCAGGCTCATTCAGTCTAAGCATTTCAGCAAACTGTGTAGATGAGTCTTCCTGTCAAATTAATAAGCTGTGGATTCTAAGTAATTACTTGATAGAATGAGGACCTCCGGTGATGGATGACTCTGGAATGCTGCTCCTTCGCCTTGGTAACAGGAAGGAAGGAAGGCTGTTCACTCATTGTTTTCTCCTTGAATAGGAGGGGCCTTTGGGAGGGGGTGAGAGGGGCAGGCCAGCAGAGTGATGGATAACCCTGGAAAATAAAACCCCTCAGTTCCTCCTTTGTTCTCCCCAATCAGAGCATTTGGGTTTTGTGCACATTTGCAGAACGCGAACTAAGCAAGGTGAAGAGGTTCCGCGTGAGCCTGGGCCCAACCTCCAAGTGGAACAGATGTTCTCTGGCTAAGAAATGGGAAAATCTGTTTCCCTCGCCGGCATGGGCAGCCTCGGGGAGTAAGGGAGGCGTTGGCTCCAGGACTCCATCCCTTCCACTTGGACGGGCTGTCGGGGCAGCCCATCGGAGCCAGGCCGTCTGTTGTTGGCAATCAAAAAGCAGCTGTTGTCCCAGGCAGTGAAGCTGCAGGTTTAAAAAAGAAAATGTCGCCTAGTTCAAGGAAGTGAGGTCTTTTAAAGAAGCTGTCACTTCATAAAAGACCAGCTCCTGGCCAGGATCATTGATAACTGTGTATCTGGTATTTCACTCAACCAACCAATAAGTCAATCAGTCAATACGCAGTTATTAAGTATCTGCCATGAGGCAGCCAGGTGGTGTAGTAGATCTGTCATCAGGAAGACCAGAGTTCAAATCCTGACTCAGATACTTTGCTAGCTGACTGTGGACAAGTTGCTTAGCCTTTCTTGTAAAATGGGGATGATAATAGGGGTGGGGGGACAAGTTGTTGTGAGAATCAGTTGAGATGGGGGCAGCTAGGTGGCGCAGTGGAGAAAGCACCAGCCCTGGATTCAGAAGGACTCGAGTTTAAATCCGGCCTCAGACACTTGACACTTACTATAGCTGTGTGACCCTGGGCAAGTCACTTAACCCTCATTGCCCCACCCCCCAAAAAAAGAATCAATTGAGATAATCGATGTTAAACTTAAAGGGGTAGGTAAATGCCAGCAAGACTCTGGACTCACTCTTCCAGAGTGGGTACCCCAAGGCAGAGGAGCCCCAAAGGAGGAATGTCTTCTTCGATACTGTCACCTTGAGCCTCAATTCAGTGAGTTTACCCCATGGTGATCACTTGTGACCAGTGGCCCATTTTCCTATAAACAATCAACACCAAACACCTTAGACAAAGAAACATTTACTAAGAAGATAGAGCAAGAAATGAGGTTATAAGCTTTTCCCTCCAACACCTGAGGGCACATTCTCCCTATACCACTTTGGTCCCTGGGGAGAGTGGGCTCAGACTTATTTTTCTTGCTACAAACATATGTCCCCCCCCCCCTCCAAGCTCACTCCTGAAAGGGGCAGAGCCAATGAATGAATTGCTGCTGCTCCTTATGGACTGCCTCTGATCTCTGTTGGGGAGGACAGATTGATTGGGACTTGACTAATATCCTGCATGGACTCTGGATTGGAGAGAAGGGAAGAGGCTGATTTAGGAAGGTCAAAAAGAAGCGCAACCCTCTTTGGATGCCTTTATAATGGACCCCAGTTTTAGCTCCGTGGCCAATCCACAGTCCATCTCTTCTCCAAGTGGGAAGAAGACCAGAACCAGTGCAACTGAAGAAGCAAGACCCTTCGATGACTTCATCAAAGTTTCCCAGAAGCTGCCTCCATGCATTCTGGCAGCAGGCCCAGTGTGCTATAGAGGTGGACCTCCACTGGTCAGGCCCCGTGTAAAACCAGCACCTGGCGAGCATTTAACTGGCTCCTTCCCAGTTGGGATGATTTCTCTTTTTGTATTTATGTCCCTAGCACAGTATCTGGTGCCAGTTGATAAATACTTGTCTATTGATTGAAAGGGTTGCTTAATAACTATGTGTTGATGGATGGATGGACCCTCGACTTGAATTCTTCAGAAACCACTGGTATTTCCAAAGTCACAGCCATATAGAATCCCTGGAAGAAGGTTGGTGCTAAAAAGAAGGACTTTCGGTTTGGGGAGAAGCATGGCGGGGGGAGGGGTGACTTAAAAGAACTGCCCAGTGTCCCCAAGGCAAACTAGATCACCCACCTTCTCTTCCTCCTCCTTCTCGATTCCAGGCCAACCCATGATCCATTTCCAGGATCTATCCAAGATATATGTCCTGATGAGCCAACCCTATGGTCTGTTGATCCAACTATATGTAATAGTCTGTATAATATATGGTCTTCCTGCGATTGACCATAAATACCTCAATAGAGGCAGTGTGGCATAGTGGGGAGAGCTTTGGACTTTAAATCAGAAAGACCTGGGTTTGAATTCTACCTCAAACACTCTTTGTGTGTATTGTATGAGGACTTTCCACATTTGATCAAAGTATTCCTTGTGCCTAGAATGCCCGTCTCCCTCTTCCTTTTATTATCCCCCCCTCCCTTTTATTGTTGTTATTGAGTCACTTCAGTTGTGTATGACTCTTCCTGACCCCATTTGGGGTTTTCTTGGCAAAGATACTGGAGCGGTAGGCCATTTCCTTCTCCAACTCATTTTACAGATGAGGAAACTGAGGCAAACAGGGCAAAGTGACTTATCCAGGGTCACCCAGCTACCACGTGTCTGAGGCTGGGTTTGAAATTAGGTCCTACTGACTCCAGACCCAGAACTCTATGCACTGCACCATCTAGCTGCCCCTTCTGTTTCCTTATATGTCTGTCTAATGCTAGAGACATAACTGGGAACAGACACAAGTTTTTAGTTGTCTGATAATAGGCAAGCCTCAATTCTCCCATCAGAAGAAGGATAATAATAACCATGCTAAGGTTATTGTATAGATAACAGACACACACACACATGTCCTAATTGAGGACAATGACTTCATGAAGTAGGTAGTACAGTGATTATTATTCCTGTTTTCCATATGGGGAAACTGAGACTCTGATAGGTCAAGACACTTGCCAGTCATCACACAGATAATAAGTGTCTGGAGACAAGAGCATCAGACCCATGAAGGCAGGGACTCTACCAGACCCTTCCTTCTATCCTCCAGTGCCTAGAATGAAGTGCTTAGTTCCCGTAGGCATTTAATAAAGACTCAGTGAATTCGAAAACCCCCAGCATGCCTTTCTGAGTAGTCAGCTTCTGTTGGAGCTCACCCTTTGTCTATGAGGTTTTCCAGCCCAAGGCAGCTTATTTATTGGGAGTTGAGGGGGGGAATGACCTTTTGTCTGACAGCAAAAAGAATTTAGCAATAACATGAAAGAAATCACAGGAGAGAACGCCACAGGGTGAGAACTAACAAGCCTGCGGGCCTGGCATCGCGCTGGCATTTTTCAAAGGCCTTGATGAGGTTGACATCCGTGCTTTCTGAAGGTCACTCTTGGCTTTCTCGAGGGTCAAGCAAGAAGGTCAGAGGGCAGGTGGCCATGCCTGTGCTGGCAGATTGACTGTTTGGAAATGTCTGTAATAATTGCATGTCTGCTGGTTGGTTCTAGGTCATGGAGGCATCATTTCAAAGGAAGGTAGTCTAAACACACACACACACACACACACACACACTTCTTCCAAGGCCTGAAATCACTTCAAAGACAGGTCATGTAGTTCAGTAGAAAGAGCCCAAGATAATGAAATAGATCTGGGATAGAATCTTGGTTCCGCCATTCACTTCTTGGGTGACCTCAGACAAGTGACTCAGGGTCTCTGGATTTCTTTCCTCATCTCCAAAATGAGGGGATGGGAGTAAATCTTTAAGAACCACATAGATGATTTGATTCAAATAAGATTTAGAACTAGAATGGACCTTAGTAGATCATCTGGCCCAACTCCCTCATTTCACAGGTTAGAAAACAGAAGCTAAAGGGTTAAGGGTTTAAGTGACTTGCTTAAGTTCCATAGCTAATACACGATGGAGCCAAGATTCAAAATCTAGCTCTGAGCTTTATGGTTCCCCAATAAAATGCCTAAGAGAGCATTAAAAAGATGAAATTAAATTTAAATTAGAAAGAAAGCTGGTATTTCCAAATAAGTTCCAAAGCAAAATAGTCTTCCAAAAACTGGGGGGAGGGGGGGAGGGGGAAGTCCTAAGGAAAAGAGGAATGTCTAATTCCTTGAATACTTCAACCTAAAAAAGAAAGAAAAAAGGAAGGGGAAAGAAAGTGAAGGGAAAGAATAAAGAAGGAAAGAAGGAAGGAAGGAAGAAAGAAAAAGAAAGAAAGGATGGAGGGAGAGGAAGGCAGACAGGCAAGCAAAAGAAAAAGAAAGGAAGGAAGGAAGGAGGAAAGAAAGAAAGAAAGAAAGAAAGAAAGAAAGAAAGAAAGAAAGAAAGAAAGAAAGAAAGAAAGAAAGAAAGAAAGAAAGAAAGAAAGACTATCTTCTAGATAGTCAAGGTTTTTTTGTAGCTGCTTGTGTAGTTGGGCTCATTTCAGTTTTGTATCTGGACCTTTCCCAGAGTTCAAGGTCCCCTTCAGAGTGGTTTCAAGCTCAGCACCTAAAGAAAGAAGCTGCCTCTTATTTCTTGCCAGATTGTTGCAAGAACCAGTCAGTTGTCAGGAGCCTCCCAGTCCCAGCTTGGGCAGCTCTTGGCAGAAAGGGAAGGGATTCATTAGAAAGGAAAGTACAAGGGAAGAAAAGCAAAGGCTGAGATTCAGCAGTTCGCTTGCAGATAGATCTAATCACCAGTGCCTTAAGTTATTGAACAATCATTCATCATGTTTAATTTGTCATTTAATTGTAAAATCAGGACCTTATCGTGTCTGACCTTCAAACTGTTGGCTGGCTTCCTTCCCTTTATCCTGTGCTCCATCTCCTTATCACCCCAACGCTCCATCATTGCCATCACCCACTCAGCATCTGAGAACCTCCCTGCCTTCCTCTCCTCAGGCTGAGGGTTGGCCCTCTCCAGGCCTGATGGGGCAGGGGGAGGCAAGTTGGCTCCCTTCCACTCCTGATGCTCCCAATCACAGGCTTCCTCATTTTCCAGCTCCCTGACTTCAGCCGCCCAGCCACTTCCTCTCTTGCTAAGGTGCCACCATTTTCTTTTTGGCTCAGGACAGACTTTATCTCCCTGAAAAACCTTCTCAAATTACTGGAAATGGAGAAAACGGTGTATTGTTTCCTGTTTGCAAGAAAGGAAACAACTCTGCTGCTCATCCAGGAGGAAGCAGAAAATATTGTTCTAAAAGACAGAAGGCTGTTTAGTACAATTCTCTACCCAATGCCTCCATAGAGAATCCCTAGCCAGAATCCTATGTAGCTAGCTCAATTTGAATACCTGAATTAGTGGGGAGCTCCCTCCTCATGATGCAACTTGTTCCATATTGGACAAATCCAGGGTCGGAGAGTTTTTAAATGACTACTTGTAACCTCTAATCCTTGGTTCTCATTTTGTCCTGGGAAGCTGAAGAAAAACACATCTTTCCTGTCATAATTTAATTTCTTTTTTTGCAGTGAGGGTTAAGTGACTTGTCCAGCGTCACACAGCTAGTAAGTGTCAAGTGTCTGAGGTCGGATTTGAACTCACTTCCTCCTGAATCCAGGGCCAGGGCTTTATCTACTGCACCACCTAGTTGCCCCAATGTCATGATTTAATTTTAACAAAAGGCCAAACTGAGGCAGATCTCCAAGCAAGATAACATGTATTAGCAGAAGCATGCTTTCTTGTCAATGAACGGGTCAGTGGGTTGTCTCCATTAATGCCAAAGTCCCCGAGCAAGAGGACTATTCTTCTTATATAGGGATTTGGAGAATGTGGAACAAAGAACGGAACAGGGTAGGTGACATCATGGAACTAAGAGCAGTGGGAATGGTTACAGAGCTGAGGCGTAGAGAACAGCAGTATTGGTTGGAAGTTTGTTAATGGGGACCAGCAGCGACCCCGCCTTCTTCCCTCATGAGACTAAGAGGTGCTCTTTGTTTGAGTCCAGGTGTGAGATAGTGGCCCAGACTTTTGGACAGCAAACTAGACACGGCTGAAGGAGAGCTTGGTGGTGTGAAGATATTAAGCTCCAGCTCCCTTTCTGTTCAGACACATTCTCCAAGGTCAGTTAAATTCCTTGAGGCAAGAAAGCTGGATTTTTAAACTTAACCCACTGCAGGCCAGCTGAGCTCTGAGCCAAGTTCCCAGACAAAGGACTTTGATTTAAGCAGTTACAAGAACAAAGCAGATACAAGGCAAAATCAGTTACTTGTAAATGGGATCAATAAGAAAATTATACAGGATCGGTTGTAATCTTCTCACCCCTTGATCTCCTTCCTTGCTTCTGCAGGTTATACATCTCAAATGTCCCCAATCTGACATGGTTTCTGCTCTTTTTGCTAACCTGGTCTTTGTCCCCCTGGATGATGCTTGATTTGTCTGTCACTTATGTTACACGGAGGGCACTGGCAAGCCGGGAAGTCCGAGCTGTCACTCACCTCCCGTGCCTGGGTCTGGCAGCAGTACATGCCCACGTCTTCTATACAAAATACTCAGAAACAGACACATGATTTCAGATGTGGCCTAAACTGAGTAGCACAGAACACAGGGGGATCATCACCTCCTCTGTTCTGGACCCTGTCCTTCTGGGGGAATTAGGGTTCAATTCCTGCCCCTGATATCTGCATGACCTTGGGCAAGGCCGGTCACTCTCTGAGCCTCGGTTTCCTCAACTATAAAATGGGGGGATTGGGCCACGTGGCCTCTGATCTCTCTTCTAGCTCTAAACTTGTGATAGCGTGTCTTTGAGTCACTTTATCACTCTAGATCTCGGTTTTCCTATCAGTAAAATGAAAGGGTCTGACTGGATTATTTCTGAGATCCCTTCTATCTTTCAATCTGTGACCCTGTGAGCCTATTCCCAAAGCCCAAGTCATCATTGTGATTTTTTAGCAACTGGGTCATACTTTGGCCTTATTTTCCCTGAAAAGTTTATTTTTATTATTTTTCTGAGTTTTTCATGTGAACCTCACCCAGATCAAGTTCAGCTTCTTGGATTGGGACGTGGACAGTCTTTCCCATGTGGCCCCTCAGTCATGTGTCCAGTTTTGCTATTACGCTGGCTGATAAGCTGATTCTTGGGCATCAGTACATCTAGCACGTGGATAATGGGATGTGCAAAGACACATCCATCCGTCCCCCAAATGGAGAATCCCATTATCCATATGCTAGATGTCTAGTCGTCCAAGAATCAGCTTATCAGCCAGTATAATAGCAACACTGGACACGTGAACCCCCATAAGTAAACCTGTAGATCCAATTATGTTCAGCTAGCTGGCACACTGGACAGAATGCTGGATCTGGAGTCAGGAGGACTCCTCTTTCTGAGTTCCAGTCTGGCCTCAGACACTGACTAGCTCTGTGACCCTGAGTAAATCACTTCATCCTGTTTTTCTCAGTTTCCTCATCTGTAAAATGAGAAGGAGAAGGAAATATCAAACCACTCCAGTATCTTTGCCAAGAAAATCCCAAATGGGGTCAGAAAGAGTCAGACACAACTGAAAATGATTCAACAACAACAACAAAAGATCCAATTAGCTCAAATCAATGGTAGTTATTAAAGTATTATTGTAAGAATTGTAGCCACAGAACATCCTCTTCCCCCAACAACCTGGGGCACACATTCCTACCAGTATACCCAACAACAGTGGCAGGATTTGAACCCAGATCCTGTGACCCCAGCCCCAGGACTCTTCCCAATGTATAACATTACCTCATAAGCATTCCTTCTGGTTTCTAACCTAAGGCCAATTTTTCTTCAGTTTCCTTTCAGCCCAATCCAACAGGCATTTATTAAGGTACTATTTTGTGGGGGCAGCTAGGTGGCGCAGTGGATAAAGCACTGGCCTTGGATTCAGGAGGACCTGAGTTCAAATCCAGCCTCAGACATTTGATACTTTACTAGCTGTGTGACCCTGGACAAGTCACTTGGCCCTCATTGCCCTGCAAAAACAAACAAAAATAAAGGAACTACTTTGTGCAGGGTACCATTCTGAGTGCTGGGAATGTTCAAATCAAGCAAGCAAGCAAAGAAACAAGCAAACAAACAGTCCCTTCCTCCAGGGACTCCAATCTACTGGGAACATACGCCATGAACACAGGAAAAATATACCTGAGAATTAAAAGAGGAGGGGAAAATACTCAGGACCGAGGGAATCAGCAAAGGTTCCTCATTAGACACGGCATGTGAGCTGAGCCTTCAAGGAAGGTCGGAATTCTTACAAGTGAAGTTTAAGAGGACGTGCATTCTGCTTATGGGGGGGCAAACTGTGCAGAAAGATAACAAATAGAATGTGAAGTTTGGGGCACAAGAAAGAGGCCAGCATGGCTAGAACTTGGAATGTGTGGAGAATGATATTTAGTAAGCCTGAAAAGGGATGGGGGAGCCAGCTCATGAAGGGCCCGAAATGCCAAGCTGCAGTGTTATTTGATCACAGAGCGATAGGGAGCCATTGAAGTTTATGGAACAGAGAAATTTCAAGGTCAGGTTTATGCTCTAGGAAGATTATTCTTGGCAGCTGTATGGAAGACTTTGTGTCATGGTTTATTTTCAGTGCTTGAATGAAAAAGAGGTTATATGTGGTTATAAATTTAGTGTACCTACTCTTACATAACAGACTTGCCCTTACAATGTTATTTTTAAATATGTATATGTATATGTGTGTATATAAGTGTGTATACTCTCCACACTTTCTTCCTTCCTTTCTCTTTCTCTCTTTTTCTTTCCTTCCTTCCTTCCTTCCTTCCTTCCTTCCTTCCTTCCTTCCTTCCTTCCTTCCTTCCTTCCTTTACCTCTCTTCTTTCACCAAATCTCACATTGTATCCATCTGTAGGGGGGAAAGCCTCCTTTCTATCCCTGGCCTCTCATGAGCAGATCGTATATTCTTCCCTGTCTCTGAAAGACTGCTGAGGCCAGTCAGTTCTTCTCCCTCAGAGGGTCTTTTAGAAATGGTGTGAGGATGGTGTTTAAGAAGAGAAATGCCCCAAACTCCAGCCAAATTGCAGCAAAGCACAAAACCTCCCCGGCGGAGTTGCTGGTGACCTCTCCCCTTGCCCAGAGCTGTGCATTTCTTCAGGTTTTTTTTCCCCTGGAATCAGCAAGTTTGGGGCAGGGTTTTTTTTTTTTTTTCCTTTTTCTTTTACTGGTTCAATATCAGGCTTGTTCTCTCATTCTCAGTTCCAAGGGCTGTGCTGATTCAGGAAGAGTTGAGGGCCGACTCCCCACCTTCTGTAAGGCTGTTGCAACTGAGACCTAAGAGGGGAAGCAGGAAGTAGCTGGGAACGTGGGAGGAAGGGAGCTGGATTTTAATTTGTTGTTTTTAAAAACAAAAACAAAAAACTCCACTTAATTGCAAACAGATCCTGGAGCTGAGATCTGAGGGCCAGCATTCCCATGTTTGCATTGATTTCTTGTGTGGAGAAACCTTTTGCCTGGTCAGAATTCTCTTTTCTCCCCTTTCCCAACCCATGGCAGCTGCCTTCCAAAGATGGCAGAGATCTCTCTGTGCCACAGCTTCCTCACCTGGAAAATGAGGAAGAGGATGGTCAGAGGCCTTCCCCCCTCCTCCCCACCAAGATCTCCAACCCCTCCTCTGCTTCTCAATATGGAGACCATTCTCTTGACCTAGTCCCCAGGGGAGCTGAGTCCTATGATCATGGCCACTGATTTCAGGGACGCAGGAGAGAGATAGGATAAAGCTCCCTTCTCCATGGGATAATTCTTCAAGCATGTGTTCAGCACCTGATGTGAGTGAATGAATGAATGAATGAATGAATGAATGAATGAATGAATGAATGAATGAATGAATGAATGAAAAATATCAGTTTGGCACTGACGGCATGCTAAATACCTTGCTAAGCACTGGGAATACACACTGAAAAGGGAAATGATCCCTGATCTCAAGGAACTTAGACTGGAGAAAACCCATCTAGGAGGATTCTGCTGCAAGGCAGATGAAAAGGCCCTGAAGTCCATTAGCAGGTTATGTAGCAGTACCAGGGATTCTGGAGGGCGTAGCAATGAAGCAGAGCTTAATAAGAAAAATGATGATGGTGATGGTGTTATATGTAACATTTGTTGTTGTTACTCAGTTGTTTTAGTCGCATCTGACTCTCCGTGACCCCATTTGGGGTTTTCTTGGCAGAGAGACCGGAGTGGTTTTGCCATTTCCTTCTCCAGCTCATTTTACAGACGAGGAAACTGAGGCCAGAAGAAATGGAGCGATATGTGCAATGTAACATAGTAGTAAGTGTCAGAGTCCTGTGACTGTAAAGCCAATAGGCTTTCCACCATGTAATGAAGCTTCCTGATTAGTTACAATATGCTAATAGTATTGCTTCTGTGCAATTGGAACAATGCCATTATTTGAAAGGTCAGCATTATCAGGAAATAAATGACTGTGGGTGTGAAGCCTGTGGGCTTCCTAAGCATATACTTAGTTCCGCCATCTGTGAGTGCATCAGGATGGGCACATGCTTTCCCAATAAAGCCTATATAACCTTTCCTGCTTCAGCAGATGAGGTTCATCAGTGGCTGTCAACAACAACGCATATATGTCTTCTGGCCCAGCTTCTGAGAACGAGTTGTTCTAAATGTAGCTAGTCTAACAGCCTTGGAGTCATTCAGCTCATACTAAAAGCTTCTTCCTCTCTTGGTAGGACATGTTAAAGTTTGTATTCCATTGACATAACCTCAACACTCAGATCACAATACCAGAAGAACAAAGAACAGAGGCCCAGTGCTAGAAACCTGGATTTGAACCCATGCCATACTGAGACACCAGAGGAGAACTTTGGACTAGAATATATAATGAGGTCCCTGCAATCGGTTATGCTGACAGTACAAAGAAGTGTTAGGACTGATCTTTACCTGACCTTGTATGAGGAGCAGAGCTGGCATGGCACCAGTCAGTGGGTGCCAATGGAAGAGGAAATACATTGGCATGAATAAAGATGTCTCCATTGCATCACAGAGCCTGACAAACACAGTCCATAGACCTAGAACTGGGAGGAATCTCAAAAGCCAGCTAGCCCAACCCACTTATTTTACAGAAGAGAAACTGTGCCCCCAGGGAAATCAAGTGACTTTAACCATTTGTGGCCAAAGCAAGATTTGAACTCAGGTCCTTTGACTCTGGGGATAATGCTCTTTATCATACTGCATTGTACTTCTTCCTGTTGGATAATGTGTGTGGGCTGGGGCGCAGTGGATAGAGCACCAGCCCTGGATTCAGGAGGACCTGAGTTCAAATCCAGCCTCAGACACTTAACAATTACTAGCTGTGTGACCCTGGGCGAGTCACTTAACCCCGATTGCCTCACACATAAAAAATGTGGGCTAAATTGAATTGAATCATCATCCACGCTATGGCAATGACTGCCATGAAAGACACCAAGGGAAGAAGGGAAAATGTTGGATTTGGAGTTAAAGGAAGTGGGTTAAAATCCCAGCTCTGCCACTTCCTACCGGTGTGAGATGGGGCTAGGGACTAGACAAGACCTGTGCTTGTTGCATTAACCTCTTAGGAGAGGACATCCTCTCCCCCAACCAATACAGGAGAGCACGTTCTTTCAACTTCAAGTCTTAGCAAGCTGCCTAGAGCACCAAAATGCAAAATGATTTTCTAGGGTCACATAGACAATGTTAGGATTTGAACCCAGGTCTTCCTGTTCCCAAGCCAACTCTCTCTCTATCCACTATAGTACCTTGCTTCTCACAGCCTCTGTGACTTTGAGCAAATCCCTCAATCTCCCAAGCCTTAAATCTGAAAAGCATGGGCACTGAATCTCTTGACCTTTGAAGTCCCTTCTAAATCTAAATCTGGGCTCTCCTTATCCGCGGTTTTCGTCTTCTCCTGTGGTTCCTTGGGGGCTCTTCTTTCTAGTTTTCCTTTTCTACATGCTGCTTAATCCCACTGGATTCTTTCCAGGAAGCTCTTTCCCAAGGAGCCTTGATGGTGGGCTCCTTCCACATGCATAAACCACACCCCCCATAGACGTCTGCATGGTGGGCATCCCTTGGCAAGCCATGCTATGTGAACATGCATCTAATGGACAATTAGAATGGAACATTTCCCTAGGATGCAAAAAAGGAACGTGCACGTGGGAATGTGAGCGCTGAGCTCCTCAACGAGGCATCTAGGATAATTGGCAGTCAGAAACATACCCCGGCGCTTTGCACAGAAAATATTTTGACAGCTTAGCCTGAAGAGGCCAACCAGAGATGAAAAACTATGACTTACTTTTGAGAGAGTGGGGGAAGGCAGAGGGAGCATTGTTTGGCTCTCTTAATACAATCCAGAAATCAGAGATTTCAGTTTCAGACTAGGACACAAAGGGAATGGAGCTATCTTAAATTAGGGATTAAGGAAACAAAGCAAGTAATTAAGTATTATAGTCTACATCGAAGTCATAGAGTGGTTAAGTTTGCAGAATCTTCTGATGACTATTCCATCTATTTTCCACTGCTCTGGGCCTCACAGGAGCAGACAGGAGGGTGGTTCAATCTGATTGAAGGGTGTAGAAAGAGACTAATGAGAAACTCGTTTTAGTCAGCCAGGACCTAATGAAACCTCCAGCAACCCTTGAGAGGGTCTAGAAGCCATGTCATATCAACGAATTAATCAACAAGCATTTCTTAGGTGCCTACTATGTGCCGGGCATTGTGCCGCTAGGTTCTGGAAATACAAAGGCAAAAGTGAAATAGTCCCTCCCTTCAAGGAGTTCACATTGTATTTGGGGAAGGGAACATGCACACATATGGGTATAACACCCCTTCTGTGGCTACCCCCTCTCCAACTTAGCAGTTGTAGTTTGAGTCTCCAAGAGGGGGGCAACTTCCTTGGGTTTAAGGTATTATATAAGTCCACTATTCCTAAACCTTTTGTTCATAAGCCTCTATCAAGGCACTTGCCTTTAGTAGTCAGCCAATAGATGTAATAAACTCAAAGCAAAGGCATCTATTGAGATGGCATCAAAAAACCAATAACTTTGAAACTTTACCCTGTGGAAACCTGGCATACACTCCCCTCAAATAATATACCTCATCAGTAGGAAGAATGAAAATATACATAGAATATACTAGTAGAGAGAGACACCTATACAAGGAGCTTGCACGGCCCAGCCATCCTAGGGGAATGTTCTGTTCTAATTGTCCATTAGATGTGTGCTCATATAGCATGACTGGCCAAGTCGTGCATGTGGAGGGACTATTTTACAAAACTTCTAGCTTTTCATGACTTGGAATTTGCAAAGACCATACAATCCTTGCTTTTGGTCTTCTCCTGTGCTTCCTTGGGGGCTCTTTTTTCTGGTTTTCCTTGGAAAACAGCATTTCTAAATGCCAGTCAGTCCCAGGGGATTCTTGCCAGCAAGCTCCTTCCAGAGGAAAGGGCAAGGCTTAACCCAAAGATAGAAGTTGTTGCTGGATCTCCACCCTCCTTCCCACCCTTCCTTCCCTCCCTCTCTCCATTTCCTCCTTGCTTCCCTCCCTCCCAGTTTCCAGCCCTTACTCTTTCTCCTTCCTTCCTTCCCTCCTTCTCTACATTTCCCCCTCACTTCCTTCCCTCCTTCCTCCCTTCCTTCCTTCCTTCCCAACTTCTCTCCCTTTCCTCCTTCCTTCCTCCCTTCTTCTTTCCTTCCTTCCTTCCTTCCTTCCTTCCTTCCCTCCCTCCCTCTTTCCATTTCCTCCTTCCTTCCCTCCCTCCCTCTCCTCCTTTCTTCCCTCCTTCTCTACATTTCCCCCTCACTTCCTTCCCTCCTTCCTTCCTTCCTCCTCTCCTCCTTCCAGCCCTTCCTCATTTTCCTTCCTCCCTTCCTTCCTTCCTTCCTTCCTTCCCAACTTCTCTTCCTTTCCTCCTTCCTTCCTCCCTTCTTCTTTCCTTCCTTCCCTCCCTCTACTTGTGATATCATTAATACGGGGAACTTCCAGTGAAAAACCTCCCCCTCCTAATGCAGATTGGCACTTCCTCTGCAGCTTCATAGGCTGGACCCCATGGCTAGAACGGAAAGACCCTCAGGGGCCATCTAATGTAGCCCTTTCATTTTACAGATATGGAAATTGGGATTCAGGAAGGTTAAGTAACCAACTCAAGATCACCCAGCACCAGAGATGGGAATTCAAAACCGGATCCTCAGATTCCAAAGCCAGCACTCTTATTGGATGTTTAAGGGTTGCCTGCGGCACCAAAAGCTTTAATTGACTTGCCTAGAATCACACAGCAAGTATATGTCAAAGGCAGAATTTGAACTCAGATCTTCTTCATTCCAAGGCCAGCTTTCTTTGCACTACATCACACTGCCTGGCCCATAGAAGCACTTAGGATCAGATGATGAGAGATGAGATTGTCTAGTCCAGGAATCCTTAACCTTTTTTTGTGTCCTGGACCCACTGGACATGAGGTCTGGGGCAGCCTATGGGACCTCTTGGAATCATATGCACAAAATAAAACTCGCAGCATCACAAAGGGAGCCAATCACATAGGAATACAGTTTTCAAAATACTTTAAAAATACACATGGGCCCCATTTGAAGAACCCTCAATCTAGCCCAAACCCTCCATTTTACAGATGAGGAAACTGAGGCAGTATGTGATTAGATGACTCAGATGGAAGGAAGCAGAGCTGGGGTTTGACCTCTATTCTTAGGACCCCAAAGATCTTTCCACTGCAGTGTGCTTCCTGTCTAATAAATGCCTCGACTCATAAACTGTGACCTTGCTCAAATCACTTTCCCATCTGAGGATCTGTTTCCTCCCTACACAATGCCAGCTTTGGACTGGTTGGTCCCCAGGGTCACTTTCCACCTCTGGCATTCTGTGATTCTATCTGTCCTCAAAGCCAGTCCTGGTTATAATTGGTCCCCTCCCCCCCTTGGCCCTCTCCTTATTGCTGGACCCCCTGCGTGGCTCGTCTGTGACCATTTGTCCGCCATTATATTTTACAGACCACATAATTATTTGCAGGTGCCCAAAGAGGGGGCCTGTCTGCTCTTCCCCTTTCATCCTACAAAGCAAATACCCCTTTGGAATGTTGCTGAATGGAGTTCTGGGAGCCAGATGCCATTGCTGAAGATTAAGCCTGGCTTCCCCAAACTTAATTAAGTCTCTTGAAGGAGATGGTGATGTTTTTGCACAATGGGGATGGAAGCTGGGGAAATCGCTTTCCCTTTAAGCCATTGTTCTCCAGATTCCATTGGCAAACCAACCAATGTCCCTTCTCCTTCTGCAGAGAGAGCTGGGTTGTACCTGACGACCCAGTCTGTGGGAGGGCAGGGCGGCAGCAGAGGCAGGTGCGGACAGGGGTGGTTTGGGTGACGTCCTCTTGGGTTGCCCTGGAGACGGCTTTGACTGTTGTCAGTCAGTGCAGCAGCCAGGATCCAGGATCCAGGATCCAGAATCTAGAGGAGGGAGGTAAAAATGGTCAAGGCTGTGGCAAGGGAGCCCTTGGCAGTTGAACTAAAATAACTGAGACTCCTCAGTCTGGAAAGAGCACAGTGACTTGAGAGAGGAATATTTGGAACTCTCGTCTTCTATCCTATCCCCGGAACCTACTATGTGCTGGGCACTGGGCTAGGCACCAGAAATACAAAGACAAAAATGAAAGACCCTTCCCTCAAGAATAAAAATAAAATTCTTCTGTTTGGGATTGAAATCCCTTCTTTTTTTTCTTTTTCTTTTTTTTTTTGTGGGGGGTGGGTGGGACAATAAGGGTTAAGTGACTTGCCCAGGGTCACACAGCTAGTAAGTGTCAAGTGTCTGAGGCCAGATTTGAACTCAGGTCCTCCTGAATCCCGGGCCTTTGCTTTATCCACTGCGCCCCGTAGCTGCCCCTAAATCCCTTCTTAACCTGGTAATCATAATGACAATGACAATAACAATAACAATAATGAAAATGATAATAATAATGATGAAAACAATAACAATAACGTTGATGAAGATCATAACAATAATGATAATGGTGACAATGCAGATTATAACAATAATGATAATAATGAAGTTAACGAAAATAACAACAATGATGATGAAGATGATTGTAGCGATAATAATAATAATAATCACAACAACAAGGGTAATAATCAGCATTTATATAGCGTTTTAAGGTTTGCAAAGCCTTTCACCTTCATTATGCCATTTGGTCTCTATCCTACCTTTCCAGACTGATGACTTCTCTCCACTGATGAAATTTCAAGTCTTCCTCTGGTGCATTCTGTACTCCAGACAAAGTGTCCTGTTTGTGCCATCTCCCTTCCCTCCTCCACTCCTTTGTACAGGCTGCTTCCTCATGCCCGGAATCCTTTTCCTCCTCATTTTTGCCTCCTGGTTTATCCCTGCCTCCCCTCAAGGCCCGAGCTCACATATCCCTTTCCTTCCCAAATCTCTCTCTATTTATTTTGTACATAATTTGAATTTGCTTATCGATGAAAATGTCAAGGAATAACATTTGTTAAGGTATGTAAAGCCTTTTACATATCATCTCATTAGACATTCTAAACATCCCTGGGAAGTAGTTGCTGTCATTATTCCCATTTCACAGATGAGAAAACTGAGGCTGAGGGAGGTAATGTTTTATGCCCCATAGTGGAATCTAGCTCCCCGAGGGCAGAGATTGTTTTGTTTTTGTCTTTGTTTAACAGGCCTTCCTTTATTGCCTGACACATATTAGTCACTTAATAAATAATGAATTGCATTCAATGACATAGACCCTCACATCAAGTCAAAGGAAAGATTTCTTTACCCAGCAGGAAGTAATAAACACTTAAAACTTGTTACCTGAAGAACTACTATAACATAGAAACTTAAACTCGCCTAAGAAGATTTTTAGAGAAATTTCATGTTTATCAATCAAGCAATAAACATTTATTGTTTTCTACATGTCAGGCATTGTGCTAGGTGCTGGTGATACATAGAAAGAGGTAAAAACAGACCTTGCCCTCAAAGAGCTTACATTCTAATGAGACAGCATCCCTTTGGAAAAAAAAAAGAAGGGATATACAAAGTGGATGAGAAGCGACTGTGGAGGAAAAGGCTCTAGCAATCAGTTGGGGGAACTGAGAAAGGTCTCCTGAAGAAGGTGGGAGTAGAGCTGAGTCTTGAAAGAAGGCTGGGATTCCAAGAGCTAGTAGGGACAACAGTACTGGCATGGGGAATGGCCAGTGCAAACATATGGAGATGGGAAATGATATTTCATTCAGAGGCTGCCATGGCATAGGAAGTAGGTAGAGAAACTGCCTCATAGTTAGGAAGACCAGATGGAAGGCCTCCTCTGATATATTCTAGCAATGGGACTGTGGACAAGACACAGCTTCTGGGTGCCCGCAGGCAATTTTCTGAGAACATAAGTTACAAAGAAGTTGATTATCTTCCTTGGTCGTGGGATCACCAGCTGTTCTCTGAAATCACAGGCCTCATCAAAATTTTTTTTTTCCTCCATAGGTCTAGAGCTGAAAGGGACTTTAGAGGCTACCTAGTCTCATGCTTTCCTTTTACAGATGAGGAAACTGAGGACCCAAAAGGTTAAGTGACTTGACCTGCTCTACGCACATGCTCTTTCCTCTGAACCATGATGGCCTAATAGAAAAAGCACATGTCCTGAGTCAGAAAACTTGGGTCAGTGTCCCCCCTCGGATCCTTACTACCTACCTATGTGGCCACTTCTGGAGGTCTCAGTACCCTTCTCTTCCCTCTGAAGGAGGGGACTGGACTAATGGCTTTTTTTTTTTTGGCAGGGCAATGGGGGTTAAATGACTTGCCCAGGGTCACACAGCTAGCAAGTGTCAAGTGTCTGAGGTCAGATTTGAACTCAGGTCCTCCTGAATGCAAGGCCAGTGTTTTATCCACTGTGCCACTTAGCTGCCCCCAGACTAATGGCTTTTGAGGTCCATTCCAGGTCTAGCTCTATGATACTATGATTATTTTATTCATACTGGATCACTTAAAGGGGAGTTCATGGGACCATAGAGGGAAGGGCTCAACACCCCATTCTTGCTCCCAAACTGAAGTCTTCCCCTCTTCACTTCAAGAGAGGAGAGCAACATCTGAACTCATGCGGTGATTAGAAAGGAGAGGAAATGAACCCTGGCTCCTCAGTTGCCTACCTGCATACGGAAGACGCAGGGAGACAGCTGTTGACATCCCATCTGGCATCCCCCCACAAGTGCTCAGGCCCCAGCTGGGGACAGCATCTGTCATCGCGTTGGATGCATGCATCAGCAGCCCCTGCCCCTTTCTCCAAAAGACGGTCACCATCAGGGCCCCTGTCACTCCTCCAAAGACTGAGGCCGCTCCCTGAGATCTGGGATCTGTCTCGGGGTAATTACACCGAGGAGAACATAATGACAACGTATGTCGCAGCAGTTGGAGTCGAGCTGTTTGCTTCATGGCCCCATGTTGTGGCCCATAATTCCAAAGGGCCTGAAAGACATTTAAAGCTTCCCAAAGCATGACATGAGCCTGGATGCAGCATGGAGAGCCTGAGTGAAGCTATTAAATGCTCTGTGGACATGTGCAGAATCCCATTACCTCCTTGCCTAGTGAAACACTTAGAATAGGATATTCCCCCTCCCCACCCCCCAGAAGCGTTCTGCCTGAGAGAGCAGCTTATAGTCAAAAGTTTGATCTTTCCTTCATCACTGGGTATGGCTGAGGGTTGGGACAATCTCACCGCACTGTGGATGAACTCAGAAAGCCTCACACAATGGTTGATTGCAGGTGGAAAATCAGTGGAACCCATTTGCTGTGAAAAAGAGACCCTCCTTTCACCCACCTGGAACTGATGTCATTGAGGAAATTAAGGGAAGCATAGAACAGACAACACAAAACAGCAGCAACAACAGCAACTCATTCTCAAGGACTTAAGGCACTAGACAAAAGAGAGACACAGACACAGACAGAGAGAGACAGAGACACAGACAGAAAGAGACAGAGACAGAGAAAGGCAGAATGAGATAAAGGGAAAGAAGGAGGGAGGGAAGCAGAGAGATGATTTACATAGCTACAACTTTCATGTGATTACCATTCTCCTTGTGATTGCTGATATTTCAAACCAATCATTTAGCATGGCCCTTTTGTTATTAAAAAAAAAAAACCACAACCTTCTGTACTTGAGGGCTCCCAATTAGCCAGTGCCTATGTTTGCTTCTGAAAATCAAACTCCCCAAAGCTCAAAAATCGGTGTTTGCATGCATGTGTGGGTGGGTATGTGTATGACAAAACAGGGGAGGTTGCTTGATTATGTCCCTGGGGTTTTTATTTTTTGTGGTAATTGTCTCTGTTTCTTAACTCTTCATTTAGGCTTCATATAGCAAAAGTAGCGAGAGGTCTTGGACTCCCCAAAGCAGTGATTAGGGACCCAACAGGATAGGGGAATAACAGAGCTCAGAGGAAAATGAAGAGAGAGTGGGCTGCCCTTGTACTATTGCAAAGGCATCCCTTACAGAGGGCTATAAGATGGGTTCTCGCCAGCATCTTGACTAACAGTTGTCCTTAGCTGAATAATCCCTCCCCAGTCATCCAAGACACCTGTCCTGCCTGTCTCTGGAGATGTACTTAGAGGAGAACAGATTTAGAGCCAGGAATCCAGTCTCTTCACGTTACAAATGAGGAAACTGAGGCCCGGAGGGATGACAAAGATAGCTAGAGTCGGGATCTAGTTTCCAGGTCCAATTCTCCCTTGGCCACACCGTGCACCCATTCAAAGCTGTAATCAGATTCTTTGGGAATCTGGGTCAGGCTTTACTGGGCTATGACCAGGCTGCTGCAGACTTAAGTTTCCATAGGATCCCTAGAAAAGGGCTTCTTAACCAGGAATCCACGAAGCTGTTCTTTTTTAATATTTTGATACCTGGGTTTTCATACAGTTGGTTTCCTTTGTGACCCTGTGTGTTTTGTTTTATTTGTTTAAAGGCATTAGCAGCTAGGGGGCGCAGTGGATAAAGCACCGGCCCTGGATTCAGGAGGACCTGAGTTCAAATGCGGCCTCAGACCCTTGACACTTACTAGCTGTGTGACCCTGGGCAAGTCACTTAACCCTCATTGCCCCACCCTGAAAAAAAAAGTGACCTGTGGCTAAAGTAAAAACCACTGTGTTGACCTTATTTAAAGGCATTATCCTGAGATTGGGTCCATAGATTTCACCAGACTGCCAGAGGGGTCCAGGTCGTAACAGGAAGGAAGGGAGGAAGGAAGAGAAAGAGGGAGAGAGAAAGGGAGGGAGGAAGACTATTAGAAGGCAGAAGCACATTTGCCTTTAAAATGGAGAGAGAGGAGAAGGAGGAGAAAGAGAGGGAGAAGGGAAACTAAAAAAGAAGGAACTTTCATTAAGTGATGGCAGCTCCTAATTGGTCCTTTTGATGGTTGCAGTTTTCCATTTTGGGACAGTTAAACCATCTTTGTAGTATATCCTTATTAAAGCAATGATGAGCAGTCAGCCAAATGAACTCCTGGTGGTAAGCCTTGGCCAATCAAAAAGGAATGGGGTGTGTTGGGATAAATGCCCAGGTGAAATTCCCCCATTGACCAGACCATATAATTGAATCTTTTAAGTGCCACAGCAGTAGTACATGATAAATGTTGAGTAGAAATTATGGGGTTGGGCTAGCTAGCCTCCAAGGTCCCCTTCCAACTTTTTCGATCTAAGGTCTTATGATCCAAGGAGACAAAATATGAATTATTGTTAAAACCAGAGTGAGATGAGAGAGCAAACAGGCTGTGATTTGTTTCTTTTTTTTTTAATTAATAAAGTATTTTTTTTTTTTCCGTTACATGTAAAGATAGTTCTCAACTTTTGTTTATACAAGCTTTACAGTTTCAGATTTTTCTCCCTCCCCCCTCCCCTAGACAGCAAGTAATCTGATATAGGTTATATATATACACATAATAACATTAAACATATTTCTGCATTAGTCATATTATAAGAGAAAAAATCAGAGCAATGATGAAAAACCTCAAAATAGAAAAAAAAAACAGCATCAAAAACAAAAGAAATACTATGGTTCATTCAGCATCTATACTCCGCAGTTCTTTTTTTTTTTTTTCCTTGGATTTGGAGATCCTCTTCCATCACAAGTTCCCTGGAACTCTTCTGTGCCATTGCATTGGTGAGAAGAATATAGTCCATCACAGTAGATCAACACTCAATGTTGATGATACTGTGTACAATGTTCTTCTGGTTCTGCTCATCTCACTCATCATCAGCTCACACAAGACCCTCCAGGTTTCTCTGAACTCCTCCTGCTCATCGTTTCTTACAGCACAATAGTATTCCATTGTATTCATATACCACAACTTGTCCAGCCATTCCCCAATTGATGGGCACCCCCTCAACTTCCAATTCCTTGCCACCACAAAAAGAGCAGCTATAAATATTTTTGTACATGTGGGTCCCTTTCCCCTTTCCATGATTTCTTTGGGAAAAAGACCCAAAAGTGGTATTGCTGGGTCAAAGGGTATGCAAAGCTTTATCGCCCTTTGGGCATAATTCCAAATTGCTCTCCAGAATGGTTGGATAAGTCTGTGATTTGTTTCTGAGGGCAAGTGGGACAAAAGTCACCAGACTTTTCAGTCTGGCTGTAGTGAAGAGCGGTGCCCAGCAGAGAGCTATAGAATGCTATACCCTCAGTGCACCGAGCACGTCCATGCTCCCCTACCCATACCCACATACACATATGCACATGCATGCACACAGACACACACTGACACAATGACATCATCAGAAAGATAGCAGTTCTGCAGAATCAGAGACAGGAGCTGCCCCTTGAAACACGTCCTGGCCACATGGATTCCCTACATGTGGATCCTTCCATGTTGGTTCCCTGGCCGCATATGTTTACCACGTATAGTAACACCACTTATAATACCCGCACACTGTATCTACTTCCCACTGAAGTCATATGGGACAATGAGCTCCAGGAAATTCTGCCATTACTTTTTATTACAATGCTTTTTCATCAAATGTACTAAGTGTAACCTCTGGCTGCCTACTAAAAATAGACACATTGGTGGGGGCTCATGGGCTGTAGTTTAGAGTGTACTCATCGAGTACTTAGAACCCAGGGGGCCTAGACATGGTGGGGGCCTTTGGGTGCTACATAATACTGTGTTCATAGTTTGGGTTTGGGGTTTTGTTTTGTTTGTGGGGCAATGGGGGTTAAGTGACTTGCCCAGGGTCACACAGCTAGTAAGTGTCAAGTGTCTGAGGCCGGATTTGAACTCAGGTCCTCCTGAATCCAGGGCCAGTGCTTTATCCACTGCACCATCTAGCTGCCCCTAGTTTGGGGGTTTTAAGTAGACTTGTGGTTTTATCCACATACTTCCTTTACCAATGAAAATCATTGGTTCATTCTCTGAAACTTATCTACTTGGAGACTTGAATTCAGATCTCCCTGACTCTGGGGCCACTTCTCTAGGTGTTTCACCATGCTGCCCCTCTATCTTCATCATGCTGTATGTATTTTTGTATCTATAAAATGTGTGCCAAGAAATTCCCTTGACAAGGGAGTATCAATTGTTACCATAATCCTAGATTCTTTATCTCTGTTGACACTTGAGTTCTCTATTTTAACCAGGTTGTTTCTATAAGAAATGACTGTTGTCTTCATCAGAGGCTATTAGCACATTAAAAGAGCATTTTAGCCTTGAGATCAGGAGAACAAACACAAATGCATTTTATCATGTTGGCAGGCTCCACACTCCTGGCTTTGATGGGTGAGTAAGATAAACTCTGAATTATCAGCCACAAACCAATTATTTTCCCCCCAAAAAACTTTTCAGCTCCATTGAGGTGTTTTATTATTGAATTTGGCATCTATCATTCATAGCCTCTGTGCCACAATGGTACTGGTGGGTGAGCCAGCCAGCCCCTCTTCTGGTCCACTTGACTTACTCAAGAAATTATAGGCAAGCCATGGCTGATAGCCCCTTTGGAGAAATTGAAAGTCCTACTTTCTACTGAAATCAGATTTAAATTTATATCATCAATTAAGTATTTCTTAAGCACCTGAGATGGAGTAACAAAAGTGGGTTAGTGCCTGCCCTCAAGAAACTTACATTCTATTTGTGCAGTCCTCAATCTAGGAAGATGGCTTTCAGTAGATCAGTTGGATTTGAGCATTGAGTTATTTTCTGGTTGTGGGGGTGATTCATATATTTATTTTGACCTTGAACTACAAGTCAAGGATTCTTAATGTATTTTGTGCCATAGACCCCTTTGGCAGACTGCTGAAGTCTATGGACCTCTTCCCAGAATAGTGACTTTAATTGCATAAGATTGCAAGGGAAATCTATTATATGGAGATAGAGTTAATAAAAATATCATGAATAATAATAAAAATCAAATATATATGTATATAAAATATACATGTATATGTGTATGTGTGTGTATATGTATATATAGAGAGAAGTTAATGAGCCCAAGGTAAGAATCCCAGTGCCCCCATTGTTTCCCCATTAGATTACAATCCCCTTGTGGGCAAAGGTTTCTTTACAATGAGGCACCCACACTCTACCACACTTTTGTGAGTCAATTGGCTACAGGCTGGGGTTTGGAAACAGATGTGAATCCACCATTTTATCACAGAATCAGTCACTAGATTTAAACAGGAAGGAACCATCAAGTCCAGTCTCCCCATTTATGAAGGAGAAAAGAACGGGTATAAAAGACCAAAAGCAGGCTCCCATAGGCAGCATATAGCAGAGCTGGCATTTGAACTCTGGACCTTGGGGGCAGATGGATGGTGCAGTGAATGGAGCATCAGGCCTGGAGTCTGGTAGATCTGAGTTCAAATCTGGCCTCAGACACTTACTAGCTATGTGACTCTGGGCAAGTCACTTCACCCTTTTTGCTTCCATTCTTCATCTGTCAAATGAGGTGGAGAAGGATAATGGCACACTGCTCCAGTATCTTTGCCAAGAGACCCCTAAATGGGGTCATGAAGAGTTAGACACAATGAAACAGACTCAACAACAACCACCACCTCTAACTCAAAATCCAGTGCTCTTCCCCGGCTAGCACCATGATGCTTCTCCTGCCTGACCCACAGGTTCATTAGACTTTGCTAGCTGCCAGTTATCTGTGGACAAAAGGGATCCAAGCATGGGCATCAGCTGGGAAGACCATTCCACCTTGGCATCCAAGTGGACCGGCATTCCCCTCCCTTTCCCTGACATCCTCCACCTTCTATTAGAGCTGCTAATGCTCTGAGAAATGGCCCCAAACACAGCATCATGTGGGAGATGGTTGGAGAAGAAGTCCAGAGTCTGAAGAATCTGTCCCTGGGGAACCAGGAGCTGAGCTCATTGCTAAAAGCATCCAGGCGAGCTCAGCTGTGCAGAGGCAGTCAGGGTGTCTCAATCTTGTAACTCTGATCATGGACAAATTTCCCTTGCTCTTCACTGAGAAAATGAATGTGCTCTTCAGAATCTGAGATGGGAATTGGGCTCTAACAGGTGAAAGTTGGTCCCATATTTCTGAGCCAGATCTATTCTTCAATTTAATTCTGCAAACACTTTATTAAGAACCTACTATGTGCTAGATACTGGGAATGCATAGAAAAAACTCCCCACCCCCACACACATACCTTTAGCCCTTGTCCTCAAGGGGTTATATTCAGGAATGGGTTACAATATGTATACAGATATACACAAAAGAACATTTCAGATTGCTCCTCTTACACATACTGGTTGTATGACCTGGAGCAAATCACTAGGCCTCTCAAACTCCTGGGCACTTTCAGATGCTTCCAAACCCTGCATGATTCATTTACATCTTGTTTGGAGGTTGACAGAGGGTTGTCCATACATTATCTCTCTGTCCTGCATATGGGGGATTCCATCCCCTGCCTCACACCTTTGTACAGGGGACATTGTGTCTCAAAGGGCTTTCTAAGACCCCAAGTCACAGAGAAAGTGTCAATCTGCCCTGGCGAAGGGAGGTTCTTCACTGGTGATTCCCAATGCCAATAGTTCTCAAAGTGTGGGTCAGAGACCAATAGGAGTCCATTATATCAAAACCATGGACATAATAATATGAAGACATTTTAATTTCGAATATGGTAGAAATCAATAGATATAACGCACATAAATAAAAGTCTTTGGGATCTCCAATAAATTTGTTTTCTAATATCCAATAATTTTAAAGGATGAGATTAGGAAGGGTGTGCATCCAGATATGTTGTCTCCACGTACAAAAGTATGAAGGCAAGAGATGGAATCCCCTATATGCAATTGCTCAATAACATATGGATAGGCCTTGGTCAGCCTTGAAACAAGATATAAATAAGAGTGACGTTGGTTTTTGAAGCATATATGTGTGTCAACAAGTGTGGTACAGTGGAAAGAATCCTGGCTGTGGAGTCAGAGGTCCTGGGTTCAAATCCAACCCCTCACTAACCATATGACCTTGGGCAAATCACTTCCCTGTGGCTCAGTTTGTTCCTCTGTAAAATGAGGGGGCTGAACTGGATGGCCTCTGGGGGTCCTTCCAGCTCTAGGTCAGTGGTCTTTTGGGTCAGTTGGATCGGTCCCGGTGGTCCTGGGTGCTCCAGCCAAGCATACAAGTAGTGAACCAACAACCTATCTGAAGTATTTGAAAATACCCCCATCCAGCTCTAAGATCAGTCAGTATCTTCAGGGCACACCCCTGACTGTTCCCATGGAGAGTGGGGAGTATTTGGTATTTCTTTCCCTCGTGCAGTCCAAAAACCATCATGTTCTTCTTGGTACACTTGTGCCTCCTTTTTTAAAAAAACCGAATTTAAATTGGACTTGTCTCAGACAAAGAGGATTTTGCTGGTTCCCCAGAAAAGGGCCAGAATGTTATTGGGAATGAACAGCTTGCTAATGGCAGGAGATGCTGTTTTACCTACAGCCAACTAGTTCAAATCTATCCAAGGTTATTTTTTTTAAAGGAAGATTTACATCCAATGTATATAATAATACCTCTCCACTCAGAACTCCAAGCACCTTCCATCTGCCAGGCCATTTATCCTCACGACATCCCTAGCCCTCCCTTTAAATTGATTGAAAACGTGGCAAGGGCTGGAGGAGTGGGAGAGAGAGGAGGGGACAGCTCCTGATTTCTTCCTACCCATTCTCAGGCCTCTCCAGGGGATTCTGGAAAAATTGGGGGCAGAAGGAATGAATAGCATCTACCAAGAGAGCTGGAACTAACTGGCATCCGTCTGCACAAGGAGGGGGCTAATGATGGCATCAGGAGAGGGCCCCAAACCGGCGGCCCATTAGGGTCTCAAGTGGAATGCTGTTAAATGCCATTCATGGAGCCATCAGAAAGAGAACAAACCACAGCTCAGCATTTGCAGTGGGTTGGGGTTGGGGAACATTAAGGTGACGTGGATCCGTGTGCCTGCTGGTTCTCTGCTACATAGGGGGCAGGAGGGTTTTGTCAAAGCAAACGTCCCTTTGGCATCTGGGGTTCGAGCAGGTTCTGTGGGAGCCAGGCTGCTGGCTCCTTGATGCAACACCGGCAGCAGGGGAATGGACGTGCTATTCCAGAGTCATTGGGTAAGAGGCAATGTGGTAAAGTGTGTGTATACATAACACACATACATATATGCACACACATACATACACATACATATATGTGTACACATATGTGTGCATGCACGCATGTATGTATACACAGAGACAGAGAGAGAGGGGGAGGGAGGTGGAGGGAGAGGGAGAAGGAGAGGGAGAGGGAGAGAGAATGAGAGAGAGAGAGAGCTCCCAGGCCTTGGGACCAGGGAGATCTGGGTTCAAGTCTCACTTCTGACATCCACGGGCTGTGTGCCTGGGGCAATCTCTGTGCTGTAGGCAGCCTTACAAAAAAGGTGCCAATCTGAATAAGAGGAGGAAATCGTCCCTCCCCACACCCAGCAGGGAATTATATAGAACAATGAAATCACAGGCCCACTGCTTACCTGTCTATGGATAGTTGTGAAGTCAGCTGCTAGACTAGGTGTTTAGATCCAATAGATAAAGATACTCCTGCCATCCCCTTTCTCTATTTAGCCCTACAGAAAAAAGCAGGGTTTCTGAGTCAACAAAACTGGTTCAGACTATCTGAAATGCTACTTGTTGAAGATAAACTGTGGTGGCGCTAGGTGGCACAGTGGATAAAGCACCAACCCTGGATTCAAATCCTGAGTTCAAATCTGGCCTCGGACACTTGACACTTACTAGCTGTGTGACCCTGGGCAAGTCATTTAACCCTCATTGCCTCGCCAAAAAAAAAAAAAAGAAGATAAACTGTGGATAATCACTGTGCTCAAGTACTATCCACACCTTCCTTCCTTCCTTCCTTCCTCCCTCCCTCTCTCCCCCTGTTCTCTTTCCCTTCACAGTGAACCAAACCTAGGACCTCATTGTCCTTCCTAGATGTAGCCCTGGGTCTGCACTGTCCAGCCAGGCCATGAGTCAGAACACAGCAGACAGCTTCATGCATTGATTCTTGGCCAATGGTCTCTGCTGTCGGATCCTGCTCAGTGTCTCTTCTCAATGGCCCTGTTCTGTTCCAAAGAGCCGGCTCAATGAAGATATGCACGGCAGCCTCTTCTTTGCTCAGTGATAGCTAATAACAAGGTGGCAAATGGAAAGGTTTTCGATGACGAAATATATTCCTGAGCCTTGGTCTAGGACCGGTAGATTCTAGGGTTTGGCTTTCTGCTCCAGAGAGACCTGCTGTAGGAACCGATGGAGAGCTGGTACTGTTGTGAAGAGGTCACAGCTGGGGCCTCGGGCCAGGGAATTAGGGGTGGGGTTGAGCCACACCCTCCCCTCCACCCAAGGGAGACCAGAACTGCCCAACTGATAAGCCGTGCCCCTCCCCACCACTGGGCAGTTCCATTGGTGGCTTCTGGGTCATTTCCCTCACAACACTCTCCCCCCCAAGCAGATGATATTCCTTAAACAGTGTCCCCTCTAGAAGCCCTCCTCCCCACTCTCTCCTTGCCCCCCTGGCCCAGAATCCTTTTCTCCCCCCTCCAATGTTATCTCCAGAACCTGCCACCTGAACTGTGCAGATGATTGAAGAGGCGACTGCCATGCCCCTTCCTCCTCTAGATCCTGACAATCAGGGAGGTAAGAAGCAGTCAGGACCAGACTGCTGCCCCCTTTCCTGCAAGTAGCTGGGTGACTCTGCCCACCCTGGAAGCTGGCATCCTTCCTGCCCTCATCTTCTCCCTCAGCTTTCTAGGCACCAGTCCTCCATTCTGTGTCTCCTCAATCAACTAGCTCAGAGAACAGAAAATGATGATGATGGTGGTGGTGGTGGTGGTGATGATGGTGGTGATGGTGATGGTGGTGGTGGTGGTGGTGGTGGTGGTGGTGGTGATGGTGGTGGTGATGGTGATGGTGGTGGTGGTGGTGGTGATGGTGATGGTGGTGGTGGTGATGATGGTGGTGATGGTGGGGATGATGGTGGTGGTGGTGGTGATGGTGGTGGTGGTGGTGGTGGTGGTGGTGGTGGTCAGAAGACCCATGAGCTCTTTCTTTGCTACAAGTTGGCAGGATGACCTTGGAAAAGTCACTTTACCTTCAGAACCTCAGTCCTCTCATCTGTAAAGTGGGGGTTTGGGTTGGAACAGCTTTGATATTCTAGGGTTCCGTGCATGTCCTCCCTCCTCCCCTTTGTCCCTTGGATTAATTAGCTTCACTCAAGGCCCAATTCAAGTGCCATCTCCCACAAGCCAAGTTCATGACCCCTCCAGTCCAGGCCATCATGGGGGACTTGTTAAAATCTGAACAAAACAGAGTAGGCAGTGTCAAGAATGTTCTATTGGGAGTCAAAGGACCTCACTTCAAGTCTTGTCCTTTAGTGACTGAACCTCAGTTTCCTCACCTATGAGGAGGAGGGAATGGACCAGATGACCCCTAGTAAACTAGGTGGCACAATGGGTAGAAAACTGGGCCTAGAGTGAGGAAGGCCTGAATTCAAAACCAGTCTCAGATACTTAACAGCTATATGACTCTGGGCAAGTCACTTAACCTCTGTCTACCTCAGTTTCCTCAACTGTGAAATGAGAAAGTTGTACTAAATGGTATCTAAAGTCCCTTCAATCTCTAAATCTATGACCCAGCTCAAAATCTACGCTGTTAAAATCCTACTGTCCTACGCCTAAGTCTACCAGTACTGGAACATAACCAAATTGGTTTGGCATGACTTATTCTGGGCTGGCTCCATTTCTTTTGCTTAGCGTTTCCAATCTGTTTACTTACCTATTCTAGCATTCTACTAGGGATTAATACCAACCAGTCACTTCTATAATCCGCCATTTCTTTTCTTTTTCTGTTTCCTTCTTGACAACAAGAATGAAATTTACCAATCTTGACTCTTCCGACATCTCTTTCCTTTCCCCACGGTCGCTCAGATTGCTGAATGGTTCCCTAATCACATCTCCAAGTTCATTTAGCAGCCCTCTTCACCGGCTTCTGGAAATTTGGACTCTTTTAAGGCATCTAAGAAAGTACTTTATTACCATTGGCTTGCCTGCCTTGGCCTCTCGTTCCCTCTTAATCACATTCCTTCCACTTTCCAGGGCTAAGATCATCGTCCTTGCTACAGAGAGCAGAAGCCTCACAGGACTCCAGTAGTTCTAGCTTCTCTCTGCCATCTGTCATTGAACTAGACGCCCTTCCTTCTTCCTCCAAACTTATTCCAAACTGTGCTCTTAGGCCTTTCCTCACCTCTCTTCACTTTGGGCTTGATATCCTTTCTTGATTCTCCTTTCTTACTTTTAATTTTAATTGATATCTTTTGTCTTTATATTATCTTCATTTTAAAAATATATACTTCTCTTCTACTCAATCAACCATCACTTGTACCAAAAAATAAAGAGAAGAAGGGAAAAAAAATAGTCCAGAAAAAGCTAGCAACACATCTACTGAGCCCAACAGTATTAGAAGGAAAGGAAGGCACATTTTTTCCATCTCTTTTTTTGGAGACAAACTTCATCATTTCCATTTCACAGCATTTGATTTTTTTTGGTTTTGGTTTTGTTGTCCAATCAATCAACCAGAATGTACTAAGCACTCACTAAAAGCCAGGCACTGCCCAGAGTGCTGAATATACAAACAAATGAATGAATGAATGAATTTTAAAAAGCAGGCCCTGCACTCAAAAAACTTAGATTTGAATAGGGGAGAAAACATAATTGGGGACCTGCAAGAGACATCTGGGGTAGATAGAAGGCAATCAGAGAAGGGAAAGCTCTAAAAGTTGGAGGACCAGGAAAGGGGAGTGATGTTGCCTTCCCCAGAAGCTGAGAAGTTCAGAAGAGAGAAGAAGGCTTCTGGGGGAATAACATTCACTTTTGGACATGTTGAATTTGAGATGCCTGGGGGACATCTGGTAGCTAGGTGGCACAGTGGATAGATAGAGCACCAGGCCTGAAGTCGGGAGGACCTGAGTTCAAATCTAGCTTCAGACATTTACTATCTATGTGACTCTGAGCAAGTCACATCACCCTTTTGCCTCAGTTTCCTCATCTGTAAAATGAACTAGAGAAGGAAATGGCAAACCACTCCAGTATCTTTGCCTGGAAAACCCCAAATTGAGTCATGAAGAGTTGGAACAACTGAAAAATGACCAAACAACAACAGCAAAGGGGACGTTCAGTTTGAAATGTCTATATTCTACTTGTGCCAGATGAATCAGAAAAGCATCATCCATACTTTCCATCTGGGTAAACAATCAGTCATGATCCAGCACAGTGGTACCTCTCCTGTTTCTCTCTTCTTTTATTCCCAAGTCTTTTCTATGCTGCTTTTGCTGTCTTGGTTGTAGATTTCCGTATTGGTATGTAAGTCACCACTCTCCCAATTTTTTATTAGATCTGTTTGTTTTTGTTTTTTAAAGTAGGGCACACCCATAACATTCTGGGCATTTCTACATAAAACTAAAGTAATCCTTCAATTCACTGGGGAGAAAATGAGCAACGATGGTAATTTGGCATTGGATCCTACAAAAGATCCCCCCTCTGTGATTGTTGGCTTAATTCTAGCATAAGAACATAATCTCCAAAATGTGCCTTTGGGTCAGAGCCAGGGTGCATTCCAAGTTCCAGGTGGTTTGATTAAAAAAGGAGGATGAAGGTCCCCATGAGGAGAAGGCAGATGGGCAGAGAACCTCCCAGAGACCTGCTAGAGCTTCCCACTCCCTACCCATCTGTCAGAGACTTGACTTCTTATGTCAGTCACCAGGCAGGTACTAAACTGAAGGGATCCATGGGGCAGGAAGGATGCGTTTATTTGGCTGGGCATTTCATTTCATCTAATCTGGTTCCAAAGCATTTGCTATTTCCTGCTGATTCTTCACTCCACACATTATGGCTGGTGTTGGGGGTGGGGTTCGGGTACAGTTTTACTGGGGGAGGGAGAGAGGGAGTGAGTGCCAGTTTGGGGAAACCTCAGAAGAGACTTAATGTCATTTTCTCTATCAAGCATCTAGCTGTGCCAGGCACATCCCAAGATGCTTCCTGCTCCCATCTAATCCTCCAGAAAGGTATGCAGGCACTTTGGGGCTTGGATAAACAGAATTAAACTTATTAAACGGATAGATCACTGCCGTTTGCCTGATCGCTTCCTGCCATCACCCTAACCATCCACAACAGAAGAGAGCCCAGCTGTAATTACAGCTGCCTAGCACTACCTACCTTTGCAAGAGGCAAAGGGAATGTTAACAGACTGGGTGAGGAATGACAACTGGGAGAAAGATAACAGTGTCTTCCCCTTCTCCGATGCTGTATAAATAATTCTAATCATCTCTGGGCATTTTCAGTTTATTCTTCTGATTTCAGTGTTAAACTCTGAAGAAGAGAAAGCTGTTGGATTAATAGAGGGCAAGATTTCCCACCCCGCCAGACACACTGATTCTCTCCATCAATACAGACCCATCCAAAGGCCGCTAAATGTTTCTGTCTTCATATATTCCAGTGGTGTTTGATGGATCATCTAATTGTAAAATGTGATGACAGTAGCTTTGGAATATTACAGTTTGAGTTATTATGTGGAAAGGAAGAAGGAAGAGAACAATAGAAAAGGAAGGGAGGAGAAAGAAAGAAAAAATGAAAGGAAGGAAGGAAGGAGGGAAGAGAAAAAGACAATGAAAGAGAAAGGAAAGGAGGAGAGGAAGGAAGGAGGGATGGAGGGGAGAGGGAAGGAAGGAAGGAGGAAAGAAAAAAGAGAAAGGAAAGAGAAGGAAAGGAGAGGGAAGGAAGAAAGGAAGAAGGGAGAGGGGAGAGAGGGAGAAAAGAAGGAAAGACAAGGAAAGAAAGGGAGCTAAGTTTTCACAGAAGGGCATGGAAGGCTCTGTTATTTATCTGCTGAACCCATTGACAGATGCTTGGTGGTGAATGCCAAAAAAGCTATATTCCCGCCCCCCCCCCCATGGAATCAGTCTGATTGCTACCTGCCTAAAGTCTCAGGATATCAGATCAGGAGACCTTGGGGCTGGAAGCACCTGTGTTGATCAGCAGGATGGCCCAATGGACCCTTGTGGATTATGCTCCTGAACCCCTAGACCTTTCTGCTCTCTTCTGACCCTATAGGAAGCTTATCCACATTTCTCATACCTCATGCTTCAGTCCTCTGTACCTCAGTTTCCTTATCTGTAAAATGAAGGCTGGACTTTATGGCCTCCAAGTTCTAAATTTCTAATACTTCTTAAACTCTTCCTAGAAGATCAGTCTGTGTGGTGCCCTGTCTTCTTGTTCCTTTAATACCTCGGGGACCCCCAAAGTGACTGTCCATCTGCTTCCATCTCTCGCTCCTAACAAGCACACAGGAGACTCGCCTCCTTTTGGGGCCCTGCCTCTCTTCAGCCCCACCTCATGTGCAAGTCACAGGCCTCAGCACCTCTTCACTCTCACTCCCCACCGGTCTTTGTTTGACATTTTGGTCTCCTGAAACAAGAAAACGCGACAGTATGGGGAACTATGGGATAGAATAAATGTAACAAAAACTGTTCAGCACAGTGGGTATATTGATCAGTTTTAGTAAACTGTTTTTTCCTCCTTTAATATACATCTCTATATAAAGTTATACATTCTATTTCATATGTGTAATATATTATATTTTTTAAATATAATATGCCTATTTTTTATAAATACAATTGACTATGCTATTATGTATTCTATTTTACAAATTTTTGTCGTTCAGTCAGTTTTCAATTGTCTGACTCTACGTGACCCCATTTGGAATTTTCTAGGCAAAGATACTGAAACAACTTGCCATGTCCTTCTCCAGCTCATTTGACAGATGAAGAACTTGAGGAAAATAGGATTAAGTGACTTGTCCAGGGTCACACAGCCAGTCCGTGTCTGAGCCCAGATTTGAACACAGGAAGATGAATCTTGGCCTGGCACTCTGTCCACTGTGCCTCCTAGCTGCACCTTATTCTACAAATAGAACACATAGTGGACAGCTAGGTGGCACAGTGGATAAAGCATCAGCCCTGGATTCAGGAGGACCTGAGTTCAAATGTGGCCTCAAACACTTGACACTTACTAGCTGTGTGACCCTGGGCAAGTCACTTAACTCTCATTGCCCTGCAAAAAAAACCCCAAAACAAATAGAATGCATAATATATTTCTATTTTATGAATGTGACTTATTTTACAAATATAACATACCCATATTTTATAAATGTAATGTATATATATATGTTTTATATATTTACATACATATGTGTGTATATGTATGCGTGTGTGTATATAAAGAAGGGATGACTCTATGGGAAAGGGAGGAGAAAAGGATATCTTTGGAAATGAAAGTGATATAAAAACAACCTAAAAAATAGCCATAAAAATCAGATCAAAAACCTTTTCATTCTTCTGACATGCACCATTCTCAGCTGTTTTGCATTCCTTGAGCATAGGAGTACAACAGAGATGGGCATTTATAACAGGTGGCAGCTTGGGATCCAAGTTGAATTGACCGTGGAGTTCCAAGACATGGCTCTCCTCCCTCTCAATTGTGGGCTTGAACCATTGGCCATGCTCCACAAACTTCCTTAGAAGCTTGGGCCAGACTTCACAGAGATGCAACAAAAAGTAGAAGAGGTCAGGTTTCTGAGGAATCACTTGGAGCCTGTCTGCAAAAGACAGGTTTTGGGGACTGTATTTGTCAGTTTGAAGCGGGGCCATGACTCTCCTGGGGCATCTGGGGGGACCCAGCTGGAAGGACCTTTCTTTAAACTTCACATCCCCAACAGTGCTTCCATTTTTTAATCTCCTATAATGATTTATTACAACCCTGCCTGGGACAAAAAGAGTCCCCTATTAGGCACTGATTAAAAGTTGTTTCTCTTTGTAAATGATGGTAGATGCAGGGTGGTAGAGTGAGAAAGAGCACCAGACACCAGGCTCTGAGTTCAAATCTCACCTCTGGCACTGACTAGCCATGTGACCTTGGATGATGCACTTATTCTTTCTAGGCCTCAGTGAAAAAACCAAGATGTTTTCCATGACATTCATATTTAGAAAGGCAGTGTTGCAGTCTCTAAAGGAGGGCTGGCCTTGGTGTCAGGAAGGCCTGGCCGGATTTCAGACTCTTACAGGGTCACCAAACTGTTAACAAGGGGCTGCTGTTGTTAGAGTTTACCTAGATTTGAGAAAGCTTCTCTTGTAGAAAACATGAACCTAGGTGTACTAGATGGGGGCACAATTAGGTAGATTTAAAATGGACACCATAACCAGATTAAAAGAGAAGTCATTGGGGCAGCTAGGTGGTGCAGTGGATAAAGCACTGGCCTTGGATTCAGGAGTACCTGAGTTCAAATCCGACCTCAGACACTTACTAGCTGTGTGACCCTGGGCAAGTCACTTAACCTTCATTGCCCTGCAAAAGAGAGAGAGAGAGAGAGAGAGAGAAAGAGAGAGGTCATCAATGGTATCTAATTGGGTGGCAGTCTCTACAGAAGTACCCCCCTCCCCATTTAAATCAATTTAATTAAAATTTCAACTACCAACTTGGCACGCTTATCAAATTTGCAGGAGCTAAGATCTGAAAGGTTAACAGACTAGAATGCTGGGCCCAATAAGAAGACCTCCGTCAGCCTCAGTTTCTTTATCTGTAAAATTATGAGGTCAAACTAGATGGCCTCTGGAATTCATCCCAACTCTAGGTCTATGAGCCTGTGACCTCCCTGGGTCTCAGTTTCCTCCCCTGTAAAAAGGAGAGGGTTGGACTCCATGACTTATCACACTTGGGTTCCAAAAAAAAAAATAAAATTCACGTGTCCAAGGTGGAAGGTGACATGATCTGGGAGACATGACTAGATAGCAGTTCTTTTTTTATTATTATTATTTTAAGTCTGAGTCTCCCTCTCTCACCCAGGCTGGAGGTAGAGAGGCTACTCATCAGCCTGGTACCACTACCAACCAACTCGCCATTCTGAACCAGATATCTGATTGATTGGCATAGCCCAATGAAACTCAGAACTCTGAAGCTCAAGTAGCCTTCCAGCTTCAGCTCATACATGGATCCCCACCCAAGGCCACCCCAGGTTCAAGGCCCTTATTCAGTCTGAATGCTCTTGAAACCATAGCTTATGAGCACCCATCAGGGTATTTACCTTTTCCAATCATCCAGGGTACATGATTCGTTCAAAGTAAAGACATTCGATGAAATAGTATAACAATAAAAGTAGAAGTAAAAGAACTCTCTGGCTCCCCCAAAGACATGGTGCATACTCTACCCAAAATCTGTGAAAGACTGGGCGTTACCTAAAGAATATATGTGGAGCAAAACATACTTAGGGAATACATAGCAAATATGTATAGCTGGGTACTCCCTTGGAAGGATAATCCATGCCTCCCGCACTGACAAGTCTTCAACATTTTCTGGGGTCATCAAGTTGTTTCTCATGGGCCTTCTGCCATCAGTGCACATAGTCGACAATATCTTTTGAGCGTGTCCTGGATGTGTCATAGCCACTGGATCTAGGAACGTGATTTGTAGTCCCTGCCAGGCTGCACTTCTTGCTGCTCTAGCATGATCTGTGCTTGCCAGGGTTCTCCTGGACTCATGCTCCCTGCCAGGTATGGCTTCCCTGGGCATGAGGTCATTGAATTTCTCACCTCTTCTTTGGGCTTCAGCTAGAGGCCTTAGCAAAGAGATTACCTCTTCATCATTAGAGGACAATTGCTGCCATTGCTCTTTTAGTAGAACATTTGCCTCAATAGACTCAATTATTGGACTAGGAAAACCCTTGGGGCTTTTCCTTTCTTAGGGAGAAGAAATCGTGTGCTAATGAGGATACCTAATGCCAGAAGCCTGGTATTATAGGACACAGAGTGCTAGACTTTGAATCAGGAGGATTTGGGTTCAGATTCTACCTCAGATACTTTACTAGCTGTGTGAGTCTGGGAAGGTCACATCATTTCTGTTTGCCTCAGTTTCCTCATCTGTAAAATAAGCTCAGTGACTTCTAAGGTCTCTTCCAACAATGCATCTATGATCTTATGATTTCCATGGTGGGGGGGATCCAGGTCTCTGAAAGGCAGAGAACCCCTCAGCCTGACAGCTGCCTGCCTTGTCCTTGCCCCTTCCAGGTGTGGCTCTGTGGTGGCAGCATGGAGGTCCTGCCCTGTTCTCGAGTGGCCCACATCGAGAGGAAGAAGAAGCCTTACAACAATAACATTGGCTTCTACACCAAGAGGAATGCTCTGCGAGTGGCCGAGGTCTGGATGGATGATTACAAGTCCCACGTGTACATTGCCTGGAACCTGCCCCTGGAGGTATGACCTGAGCGCCCTTTCTCTGGTACATGTCCCAGTCAGAACCAGACAACTCTGATACGTAGGATGGGGGCATTGGTGGGTAAGGACTCCCCAAACGGGTTTCTGAATATACTGAATAACTCCAGTTCCTAAGCCTATATTTCCCTTCCTCCCTCCCTCTGTCCCTTCCTTCCTTCTTTCCTTCCTCCCTCCCTTCCTTCCTTCCTTCCTTCCTTCCTTCCTTCCTTCCTTCCTTCCTTCCTTCCTTCCTTCCTTCCTTCCTTCCTTCCTTTCCTTCCTTCCTTTCCTTCTTTCCTTCCTTCCTTAATTTATATCAAACCACACTGATGGTGACAGTAAGAACTGATATCAGATTTTCTTTAATAACTTTCCAAATAATTTGTATATAAAGATATTGGCTCTTTGACATTTCCTTACAGCTTAAAAATGTTCGAGTTATTTTTCCTACATCATCTCACTGAATCCTCATCCTCCCATCCCCTCCCTACCCCTGGTCCTTGTGAGATGAGTCAATGACATATTAGGCTGTCCAGTCCATTGTCCCATGAAACACCCTAACTCTATGTCCCTGGAGTTTCCCCTACATTTTTATGGATTCCCAACCACTCCCAAGGCCACATGTGTGTGTATGTTGTGTTGTGTGTTGTGTTTGTGTGTTGTGTATATGTGTATATGTATATGTGCATGTATGTGTGTATATGGATTGTGTTTGTGTGTGCATATATATGTGTGTACGTATTTGGGGAAAGAGGAACAGTTTTCACGGCAGCCCAAATTTTAGAACTTCTGCAGTTTACAAAGGAGTTTCCTTTAACAGTGACTGATTCTGTTCAGCAGTTAAGAACCCAGGTATGGTAATTACCAAGATGTTCTTTCTCAACTGCTGCCTTTTAGACCTCCTATTTAACCTGTATTACAGCATATTTCTTTTGCACCAAAGGAGAAGGAGAAGAAGAAGACTAAAGGAGAAGAAAGAAGGAAGAGAAGAAGAAGAAGAAGAAGAAGAAGAAGAAGAAGAAGAAGGAGAAGGAGAAGGAGAAGGAGAAGGAGAAGGAGAAGGAGAAGAAGAAGAAGAAGAAGAAGAAGACTAAAGGAGAAGAAAGAAGGAAGAGAAGAAGAAGAAGAAGAAGAAAGAAGAAGAAGGAGAAGGAGAAGGAGAAGGAGAAGGAGAAGGAGAAGGAGAAGGAGAAGGAGGAAAAGGAAAAGAAGGAAAAAAAGGAGAAGAAGAAGTAGAAGCAGTAGTAGCAGTAGTAGTAGTAGTAGTAGTAGTAGTAGTAGAAGCAGTAGTAGCAGTAGTAGTAGCAGTAGTAGTAGTAGTAGTAGTAGTAGTAGTAGTAGTAGTAGTAGTAGTAGTAGTAGTAGTTTCCCTGCAGCAACCCCATAGGCTGATAATGCGAAGTATTACTATCCACATTTACAAGTAGGGATGCTGAGGGTCAGGGAGGTTCACTGGATGCTCTTGGAGGAACCATGATACAATGAGAAGATCACTGGCCCTGGTTTCACATGAACTGGGCTCAAATCCTTGGACAAACCGCTTCACATCTCTGGACCGCAGTTTTCCCAATCTGTAGTTTAAGGGGGCTGGATTCAATGACCTCTGAGGTCCTTTCTACCCTATATCTCAGATCCCACAGTCCTAGGTCATATGCATGAAGATCTGAACCACCACTTTGTATTATCAACTTGACAATGTCTATATACCTAAAATGATCTGGGAATTTTGAGATCTTCAAGAGAGCTTATAAAAGAAAAACATAAAATAAAACAGGAAACAAAAAAGACTGTATTTGAGCATAGCTGGCATAAAATCAAAATTCCTGGTTAGTTTCCCTCTGAAAATTAGGAGGGTTGAAAAAGCCCCGTCTTCCATGCTGTTGCCAAAACTTGGATGGAATAGTTAGAACCGTCTCCCCGCCTTCCAAACCCTGCCCTATCTCTCCTCACTCCCCCACCAGGCTATCAAAGTTTGCGTTTCCTCAGATGCAGGGCAACCCTTAGCAGTGTCTGTTGGATGCCTGGTTTTTACCTTTGTCCTGGGCAGCCCATTAACTGTTCATTCTGGTAAAATCCAAGTAAATAATTCATTAGAAGATCATTATGAGCTTTGTAATGGAAAATTACCTTCCATTCTGCATATAATGAACTTCAGAAAAGATAGAATTGGGAACTAAGGGCGGGTGGGCAGTGGATCACACACCTATAACAAAGAGCTCAGGAAAGTGGTCACAGGCTTCTCTTGTCCTACTACTATCAAATCATTATATGAATAATTATACTTGGTGGTTAGAGAAAGACATGTGGAGGATGAGTCATTGAGGATAAAGAGAAGGTGCCATCACCCTACTGCCTCGCTCTGCATGAGTGAGATGTCCTGGACCCTGGGCAGGGAGGCAGGTTGTTCTCTTTAGATGAGTAGAGTTGACCAACCCAAATGGACTGGAACAAGCTGAGTGGGGAGAAGACAAGGCTTGGCCACACACTGGCCATCCTCAAGTATGTGAAGGGCTGGCCTATGGAAGAGGGATCTAGACTTTTTCTGCTGTCAAGATAATGGAAATGTGAAAGATGAGATTTGGCAGATACTCAGGAGCCCACCTGAGTGGATTACTGGCTGATTTGACTGGATTACTTAGTTGACTAGATTCTAAGCACATCTGGCTGGTACTTGAGAGTACTTAAGAAAGCTTGGTTCTCAGAAGCTAACAAACTTTGAACTTCCGGCCCAGTCAACCAACCAGTTTGAAGAACCTCCCATTTCTGGGAGGGGACAGGAAGGAGGAAGGAGAGCCTGCACGGGGAGTTCTGTCTCTTTTGGTCCCTGACATCGTGGCGGCGGCAGGGGACTACACAGAGGAGTTGAAGAAAGATAGGATTGTCAGGTTGTAGGAATTCTGTTCTCAATCTTTCTCTTTCTTTTACTATCTTTCAATAAACCCTTAAAAAACTTGTTTATCAGTGATTTTAGTCAGTTTCCCCCCAAAACTGAGGGGACAGATTAGAACCTACATTTAGAAATTTAAATTACACACTGCTCTGCCCCAGAGGACAGAACTGAGACAAATAGCTACAAGTTTCAAAGAGACACATTTAAGCTTGATATCAGGAAAAACTTCCTAAAAGCTAGAACTGTCTATGAAAGGTGATACCATAGGTAAATTACGAGAGGAAGCAATAGTTTGCCTTTCAGATCTTTGGAAAGGAGAACAGTTTATGACCAAACAAGAGATATGAAATGCAAAATGGATGATTATGCTTACATTAAATTAAAAAGGTTTTGTACAAACAGAAGCAATGCATTCAAAATTAGAAGAGAGGCAGAAAGCTGGGAAACAATTTTTATAGCCAGTACTTCTGATAAAGGCCTCATTTCTAAAATATATCGGGAACTAAATCAAATTTATAAGAATCCAAGTCATTCCCCAAATGAGATATACTCAAAGGATATGAACAGGCAGTTTTCTGATGAAGAAATCAGAGCTATCTATTGCCATATGAAAAAATGCTCTAAATCACTATTGATTAGAGAAATGCAAATTAAAACAACTCTGAGGTACCACCTGACACCTATCAGATTGGCTAATATGACAAAAAAGGAAAATAATAAATGTTGGAGAAGCTGTGGAAAAATTGGAACAGCAATGCATTGTTGGTAGACCTGTGAACTGATCCAACCATTCTGGAGAGCAATTTGGAATTATGCCCAAAGGGCTATAAAGCTGTACATACCCTTTGACCCAGCAATACCACTATTGGGTCTTTTTCCCAAAGAGATCATAAAAAAGGGAAAAGGACCCACATGTACAAAAATATTTATAGCTGCTCTTTTTGTGGTGGCAAGGAATTGGAAACTGAGGGGCTACCCATCAATTGGGGAATGGCTGAACAAGTTGTGGTATATGAATGTAACGGAATTCTATTGTGCTGCAAGAAACAATGAGTTCAGAGAAACCTGGAAGGACTTGCATGAACTGATGATGAGTGAGATGAGCAGAACCAGGAGATCATTGTACACAGTATCATCAACATTATGTGTTGATCAACTTGATTCTTCTCAGCAATACAACAGTACAAGATAGTTCCAAAGCACTCATGATGGAAAAGGCTCTCCAAATCCAGGAAATAAAAAAGAACTGTGGAATATGCGTGCAGATTGAACCATTCTATTTCTTTTGTTTTGGGTGCTGTTGTTTTTCTTTTCTGAGGTTTTTCCTTTTTGCTCTGATTCTTCTCTTATAACATGACTAATGCAGAAATATGTTTAATGTTATTGCACATACAAAACCTATATCAGATTAGTTGCTGTCTTGCGGTGGGGAGGGATGGGAGGGAGGGAAAAAAGTTTGAAACTAGAAATCTTATAAAAACAAATGTTGAAAACTATCTCTACGTGTAACTGGAAAATAATTAAATACTTTCATAATTTAAAAAAGAAAAGCTAGAACTGTCTAGAAGAGGAAGGGAGGTAGGGAACTTCCCCCTCACTGGAGGAAGGTGAAGCAAGACTGGATGACTATTTGTCAGGAATGGCAAAGAGAGGGTTCTTTTTCATATACTGATTGGACTCATCAGTCTCTAGAGTCTGGGCAGACTGTGAGATTCTGTGAACTCTCTGAGTCCTGGGAGCACGGTGTCCCATCTAAAGCTGGAAAAGACCTCAGAGTTCATCTAGTTAAGTCCCTCTTGTTTGAGACAGGAGGAAATCAAGTCTCAGAGATATCCTGGAATCCTAGGGACCTCAGAGGCTGTCTAGTCTGACTCCCTCGCTCTACAGATGAGGAAAGGATGCCAAGGGACGTTAAGTGAGTTGCCCAAGTCAGCCGGGGTAGTCAATAATCACCAAAGGTAGGATATGAATCCAGTTGTTGTCTAGGTTTCCTAAGAGCTATGATGCAGAGATTATTCTCCTGAGGCTAATAATGGACAGTCCTGTCCTCAACCTGAGGCACTTCTGAACTCTTCTCCCATCTCTAGGTCTGTGTTTCCTTCCATTCCTGTTAATGCTGTTTCCTAGCTTCATGCCTTTTTGATTCTGTTTTCAGAATCCAGGAATAGACATTGGTGATGTCTCAGAAAGGAGAGCCTTAAGGAAAAGGTTGAAGTGTAAGAACTTTCAGTGGTACCTGGACCATGTTTATCCTGAGATGAGGAGATATAACAACACCATTGCCTACGGGGAGGTGAGTATTACTATGAATCATTACAGCAGGCCCCAGAATCATGGGACCTGATGCTTGGGTCACTTATCATGACTTGTGATACCCTTATCTATGTGGTGCTGGGTCATGAAAATGAATAGTCATCAAAGTGCCAAAAAAAGTGAATGAATGAATGAATAGATAGATGATAGATAGAAAGATAGATAGATAGATAGATAGATAGATAGATAGATAGATAGATAGATAGATAGATAGATAGATAGATAAAAAGCAGTTAGAGCCCTCTCCCTGTTGATCAATGCTCCATCTCTAGCCTCAGCCTGCTGAATTATTGCCATCAATGGAGTGGCATGATTTAACTCGGGAATTGATTTCCAGTTTGCATGAAATTATGGAAGCCTCCAGGAATATGGATTTGTTGAGACTCATTGACCTCTTAACACTTTAAGGACAGGTCTATACCAGGAGAATCTCCTGGAGGCTTCTTAGGCTTGGAGTAATATCTGGGTGAAATTTAGGTAAAGTTTAGGAACCAAGAAGGCTGCTGCTGAAGTATGCTCTCCATCTTCTGGCAGAGAGGCCTTGAATTTGTGATGATGCAGAATGAGGTATTTATTTTTTGGACATGGCCAATACAGGAATTTGTTTTATTTGGTTATGCATGTCCTTTTTCTTTATTTTTTCCCAATAAAATAGAAGTAGGAAGGAGAGAAAATAGACTTTTTCTCAAAGAAAAAAATTAATTTAACTTTTTTTAGTTCTTTATTTTTTTCATTTAGAACTTTTCCACTGATTACATGTAAATTAATTTAACTTAAAAAAAAACCCCATTTAGGAATTGGTGACATTTCCCTTCTACAACTTGAATATCTGCTGTTAATTCAGCATGGCCCATGAACTGTCTCGAGTGGCTTCTTCCCGTCCACCCCTGTTCTCAGGGGTCCCATATAAGCCCATGCTCTGGACCTCGCTCCTCTTTTGTCAACACCTACCCTACATCCCATCCTGTCATGGCCCTTCTGGGTGCCTGCAGCTGACCCTACCATCCCATGCTTCACACTAAAGCAAGGAGCAAGGGTATTTGAGGCTTGTAAGATTGTCTTAGAATATCATCCCGCCCCTTGCCCCATCCTCCTCCAGATGCTCTGTCCATGTTAACTGAGACTTTTGATGTTTTATCCCATAAAAAGAACTATGGCAGGAAGTTCAGGCCAATTAGAAAACATGGTGAAGGGGACTGGGCAGCTTCCACTCACATCCTGGTCTGCCATCAGTGTCTGCCCTCCCTTGGTGCCTGTTCCTCATTCCTGGGCATCCTGACTGAAATGGGCCAACCCAACCATTTAAAAATCAGCCTGGGGCAGCTAGGTGGCGCAGTGGATAGAGCGCCGGCCCTGGAGTCAGGAGGATCTGAGTTCAAATCTGACCTCAGACACTTAACACTTACTAGCTGTGTGACCCTAGGCAAGTCACTTAACCCCAATTGCCTCACCAAAAAAAAAAAAAAAAATCAGCCTGGGGATTATGGGATTGTAGGCACAGAGATCCACAGCTAACAGGCCACACGGGCTTACTGGGCAGAGCCAGAATTTAGAATCGTAGACTTAAAGGACCATGGAGGGCATCGAAGCCAACTCTTCCTTTTGTAGATGTGATTTACCTAGGATATATTGCAAGCAAGCGTCTGTGGGAAGATTTGAACTCTGATCTTCCTGATTCCAGGTCCATCCCTCCACCATACTGCCTCCCTCTCTGAGGATGAAGGTCAAGGCGCAAGGGAAATATAGATGGGGTTTCCCAAATTTTATAATATCCAAGGATATTATACTATAATATAATATACTAGAAGGGACCTTAGAGAGCATCTATCAGTCAATCAACCAACAATTATTTATATCAACCAACGATTATTTATTAAGTACCTACTATGTGCTAGGTGCAAGAATATAAGTACAAAGAATGAAACAATCCCTATTTACAGTCTAATTAGAGAAGCCACATGTATAGACCATTGGGCTTTGGCCATGAGACCAAGGCGGTGTAATCAGGCACATGTCCAGATCACCAAAGATGGAGGCACCTATGTAGATGACACCAGGGACCCATTTATGGCCAAAGATATTCCGTGTTCCCCTACCACCTGTGTGAGAACAGCCTCTCTCCATTGGCTGTGCAGCCCAAACCAACCTCATCTTTAAAAATACCAGGCCAGGACAGCTTCTCTTGATCATTCCAGTAACATGCAAGGGAGAAGGTCTTTGTCTCCTGAAGCTTTGACACCATGTACTAAAATGGGAAGGAAAAGGCAGAATATCTTCTCCCAGAACCAGATCCCTCATGTCTCCAACAGGGGCACTGCCATCTTGCGTGTTCTGTAGCTGGGCCACATATAAAATAGTTTTGTACCAGACACCTTCAGTGTGAATGAAAGGTAACCTCAGAGGGGAAGCCTCTAGCCCAGTGGCCATGCAGAGGATGGAGGTGGGGCCGACGGGAGCCTGGGAAACGAGCAGAGGGGAGAATGGACAAACCACATCCCTCCTGGTAGAGAAAGGCAAGTGTGCTTATGGGAAGGACCATCTGCGTGAGGAGGGCTAACACGGCTTGGCTTGTTTCTGTCCCAACAGCTTCGCAACAACAAGGCTAAAGACGTCTGTTTGGACCAGGGGCCCCAAGAGAACCACACCGCGATCCTCTATCCCTGCCACGGCTGGGGACCTCAGGTTAGGAGAGATGGTTTATGTTCAAGGGGGAAGGTGATTAAGTCCACTGTGGTCTTTCATGACTGAGGGCGTCTTTCCTAAACAGCCTCGGACGGTTAGGGGATGAACATCATGTACTTCATCGTCCTTTTTGTTTGCTTTTTACAAAGATCTGGAGGCAAGGGGATGTCAGAGAAGGAAACCTCAGTAAAATGAGAAAGATGGGAAGGAGGAGGTGGGGAGGAAAGTTGGGGTCCACAAATGGACTAGGGAGTTGGTCAATGATTGAGGAATGTTGGAAGGACCCAGAAACATAATGCTCATTTTGTCTGTGTGTGTCCCCAGACTGATTCCTAGGAGCCTCTTAAAATAAATGCTCCTTGAATTGAGCCGTTGGGGCTGGTTCTGATGAGAGAACTGAGTTCAAAACTGCTGCTCTCCAGGCTCTTTCTGGGGGTTCAGGGGACCGGGCGGATGGCCCCCCACTCATTTGGTTTCTTTAGTAAGTGTTATAGGCTGCCTCGGTGTGGCAAATGCATTTATGAATAAGGATTCAAATGATGAAATATAACACGATAAAGACAGTCTCATTAAGGGCTCACCATATATTTGCATAATCAGATGCCTGCTGCTTGCCTTCAGAGGCGTCTGCTTTTTTGGTGACTCAGAAAGTGGGTAAAGACATCTTCCCAGAGGCGGTGGGGATACCAGCACAGGCTTGGGAGGAATGCCTGTGTTCAGTGCATTCCTAAGCGGCTCAGGAGGCTCCAGGGCTCTGGGACTGTCTACAGGAAGAGTGGAGAAGTCTGCCAGGCATGTTTCCATTTCTGAAAAGCCCCCACCATTCAGGGGCCCTCCCCGTCTGAGCCTAGCCTGTGCTTGCTTCACACTCTTTTCCTTGTAGAACCTTGTGCTGACTCCTTCCAGATAACATATTGTCTCCAAAGCACTTTATCTCATCTGATTGGATCCTCCCAACAACCCTGGGAAGCAGGTGCTATTTTTATCCCCATTTCACACTGGAGGAAACTGAGGCTGAGAAAAGTGAATGACGTGTGGGATTCCATAGCTAGAACACGTGGGAGGCTGAATTCAAACTCGGGTCTTCCTGACTCTAGTTGCCACACACGGTATCCATGATGGCTACAAGCTGCCCCCTTGCTGATGACCAGTGCTAGAGTCTCCATCAGCCTCAGTGACTTCCCACTTGCTCTCTCCCAGGGAACATGTCTTTATTCTAACAGGGGCCTTTGGGGCTCAGGGCCTTCAGGTATGATCTTGGAGATTAAGTAGGGAAGGGTGGGCTGGGGGCTTTCTGTATCCCTTGACTCTCCCCATACAGGTGGCCTCCCACTTTATGCTCAGGCCTAGGGACAGCCCTGTCTGCTCCCCAGAAGCCACCCCACAACCCAGAGATATGAAACAGATGGGTCAACACAACATATGCATATAAACATGATTGTGTCCCATCAATCATGTCCTTACAGTCCTTTGGAAGTGCTTCACTAAGAGCCTATCCTAACACCGGAGGGTCTGGAATGAAATTTCTATAAGAAGCAACTGCAGATTTCCTTTTATGTTTGTTTTTTATTTTAAAAATTATTAATATCTTTAGTTTTTGCCAAAGAGCCATCATCTATAACAAAGAATAAGAAAGATAGAAAGGAAAAGCAATCTGGTAAAACTAATAACTAATTCAGCAGCTAGTCTGACAGTATATACAGTTTTACATACCCATAGCCCCTCACCTCTACACAGAATGAGGGGAGGGTTTTCTTATGTCTTTTTTAGGACTGAGCTTGGTTATTATAATTGCCCAGTGTTCAGTTTTGTTTTCTGTTGCTCAGTGTTTCAGTTGTGTTCAACTCTCTGTGACCCCATTTGGGATTTTCTTGGCAAAGATGAGGGAATAGTTTGCCATTTCCTTTTTCAGCTCATTTTACACATGAGGAAACTGAGGTAGACAGGGTTAAGTGACTCACCCAAGTTCACATAGCTAGTATGTATCTAAATCTGGATTTGAACTCAGGTCTTTCTTACTCCAGGACCGGTGTTCCATTATGCTACCTAGCAGCCCTGTTTTCTTAATTTTGTTGTTATTCTCACCATTTACATTGTTGTAATCATTCATATGTGTGTGTATGTATATGTATACATGTATGTGTATGTATGTATATGTGTGTGTATATATGTATATATAATTTTCCTGTTTCTGGTTATTTCACTCTCCCTCCATTCATCAAGTCTTCCCATTTTCTCTGATTTCTGCAGAATCATCCTTCCTTAGGGCCCAAGTAGATCTTGCTTCATTCAAGGACCACAGTTTGTTTAGCCCTTCCCCAGGGGATGGGCTTCTCCTTTGCTTCTGTCTCTTTGCTACTCCAAAAAGATGGTGCTGATTTTCTAATGAGATGACAATGGGTTTTGTCCGGCCAGAGTGGGTATAAATAACATTGCTGAGTGGGGTCATTCCTGCTGAGGGGAGGTCCCTCTCTCAGAAACAACTCTGGTTTTTGAAAAGAGGCCCTAGGTCTTACTCAGAAGGTCCTGTTACCATTTTCATTACAAGTCTGGTTTGTGTCTAAGCCTTATCGTGTAAAAGGATGGGCCACCATGAGTCTCTCTCATCTCTGGGGCATCACTGGATGGAACTGAGTGCCCCTATCAGTGCAACACCAATTGGCAATTCCTCGCTGATTACCTTCTTATGCTATAGAATGCTGGCTGTTGTCATAGCCTGGTGCTATGAAGTCTGGCAGTTCTGCCCTTAAAGGTACTGAATGGGACATGGTTGGACTGGGCCCACACACCACCCAAGTACATACCATATGAGCAGGTACATACTTGGAGCAGGTGCTGACCAAGGCATATGCTTGGCTTTCCACCACACTCTGGTTCTCAGACATCTAGAAATGGAAGGGACCCAACTCCTTCATTTTACAAAGGAGGAAACTAAGGTCCTGAGAGTTTCAGTGACTTGCCCAGGGTTACACACAACTAGTATATGGCCTCATAGATGAATTTGAACTCAGGTCTTCTGGACTCTATCCATTACACCACATTGTCACATTGTGAACACAACAGAAAGTTTCCCCCATTTTCACCCTGAAACAAGATTCCAGGACTTAGAAAGGTTCTAGAGTGCAGTCATCAATACTTTAAAAAATAAACTAACTAACAAAAAACTACAGTTTGATTGTGTTTGTCCCCGGGATTTTTTTTTTTTTTTTTTAGGCAATGGGGGTTAAGTGACTTGCCCAGGGTCACACAGCTAGTAAGTGTCAAGTGTCTGAGGCTGGATTTGAACTCAGGTCCTCCTGAATCCAGGGCCGGTGCTTTAACCACTGCACCACCTAGCTGCCCCATGTCCCCGGGATTTTGCAGGGCTTGGGGTTGTTCCTTGTCCTCCCCGCTGACAAACTTTACTCACGTCTCAGCTTTCCCCCAGTTAATTCATCACCAGAGTAACGGATGAGCATCCTTTTATCCTGTAATTAAATTTAATCTACTCTTAGACTCACTCTTTTGATAGCTTCATCTTTTAAGCGATGCATCTTCCAAACACCTTGCTGTAATGATATATTAGGCCAATAAGGCATGCATGCGTCAGTGCAGTGACAGGGCTGTGATGAGCTATCAGCAGAGAACTCTCCTAATTGTCTAAAGATGTTAAATGGGGGATGCTGTCCTGGGGTGGCAGAGGTTCCGGGAGAATGCCAAGTGGATAACGTTAGGCAGACCCTGGAGAAAAGGCCCCTGAGGGAGCTGCTGCAGGTGTCTTCAGAAGGAAAAACCGCAGCTGGGTGGTGAATCCGTGATCTCCTCAGGATGACTACTCCCTACAATGGTGCTGGTAGCAACCCATCCCCACCTCCTCATGCTTCATGACTAGAGGTGAGCTGGGGGCCTTCCTGGAGATCTTTTAACATTATGTGGATATCACTGGAGTGCACAGGCTATCCATTGGCTCTCTCCAGCTCTCGCTTTGTGTCCTTTTCTGTTCATACATCACTTTAGTTATACCCTAGGAGCATAGGTTATTATTTGATTTAATCCTGATAAAAATTCTGAGAGGTGAGTGCTATTATAATCCTCATTTAAGGAAACTGAGGCAGGCCTTGCCCAGGGTCACACAGCTAGTCAGTGTCTGAGGTCAAATTTGAACTCAGGACTTCCTAACTCCAGGCCCAGTGCTCTATGTACTGTGCCACCCTTGAACCCTGGTCTTTGAATGAGATTTATAGTGAAGGGAGAAGGCCCCAAGCATGGATGAGACTTGCCTTCCCCCCCAAAAAAAATCCTCAGCCTGGATTCATTCTCATTTAGCCTAAGGTATGTGAATAGCTTCCCAACAATAATTAATGACTCATCTAGCTCATATTTCCCCCCATTCCATTGTGATTCTAATCTCCTTCCAAACTTTTATGTAAAGTAAATGCAAAATGACCAGATATGGGGTCAGATGTCCGAAGAGGTTGAGCAACCACTCCAAGCATTACACGTAAATGCCCCTGCACTCCGTTACAATGAAAACAAAAATCAGCAGTGTTGGCTTTTAAAGTCCTGAGTTTAGTAAAGTCTGATTTCCCAACTCTCTGACCAAGACATTCGCCCTGTTATTACCCAGCTGAAGATGGGAGACTTTTATCTTTTCCTTGTAAGGGGAAATCACATTCCAGTGCCCTACTTTCAACATCTCCTGGGGAGCAGAGGCTGTTATCTCACTACCATGCCATTAAGCAAAAGCCTTCCGGTCTGATGCCTCAGCTGGCTCACACTGGAAGTCTCAAAGTCAAGGCTTCAATATGGACTCTTGTCAGGGGCTGTCACTGAAATTGGGAAAGGGGGAAGGCTAGGGAGCTCCCAGCCAAAACCTAATGAGCAACCACCCTCGAGATTATCCTGTGACCAAAGCCCCCTGGAGCTGAAGACCCCTTCCCACTCTGACATCATGGCCCCCACCATGACCTTTTCAGGTGCCTGCCTCGTAGTTGACCAACAGAACAACCTTATGTAACTAAGTTTACACATGAAATGCTTTCTCCACCATCCTTCCTATATTTCTGTGGCAGGAAAAATCAAGAGAATGAAAACATGGCCAAAATCACATGTAATTTTGATTCTTCAAAGACTCCAGGATCAAAGATCATGGATTTGAGGTCAATTAGTCCAACTAGGGGTAACTAGATGGTGCTATAGGGCCTAAAGTCAGGAAGACTCATCTCCCTGAGTTCAAATCCAACCTCAGACACTTACTGATTATGTGACCCTGGACAAGTCACTTAACTTTGCCTCAGTTTCCTCATCCGTAAAATGACCTGGAGAAGGAAATGGCAAACCCACTCCATTATCTTTACCAAGAAAACCCTAAATGGGTGACTGAAACTACTCAGCAATAACATCCACCCCCACCCCCACCCCCATTTTACTGTTGAGGGAATGAGGCCCAGCTAGAAAGTAATCTGCCCAAGGTCAGACAGTGCCAGTTGTCAGAGCCAGGATTTTGACACCAGATAGAACATTGTGATGGATAAAGGGCTGATTTGGCATCAGGAAAACCCAGTTTTAAATCCTGTCCCAGATACCTATTAGCTGGGTGGTCCAAGCTTTGGACGCTTTGTCACTGTTTGCTCATCTGTAAAATGCAAGGATTAGACATGGCCTCTAACATCCTTCCTGACCTGTCTGTGAGCCTGGACCTCCAAAACCAGTACTCTCCTCTGTACCCAGCTGCCCGCCGTCATCTCCAATGATGTATCACCCTACAGATGCTCTGGGATAGTGTTGATGATCCAAAGCCAGCCTTTGGTTCAAAGACAAGCTCTGGGTCATTGAGAGCCCTAAGTAACTTCTCAAGGGTCATTCGGTTCCTTCTCTGCCTCCTGTTCAATTCTGGGTCCAGCTCATTGTCCGTTCAGGGTCTATGCTTCCTTCAAAACTTGATTCCGATGCCACGTTCTTGGGAAGCCTTTCCCAGTCTCCCCAGCATCCGGTGTCTTCTTTAAGGTTACCATGAATATTCTGCAGGTATCTGGTACACACATATGTGTGTATAAATATATAAATATAGGTAGATATTTACCTATAAATGACATAAATACAATATATATCATAATATACACACATACATATATGTATATGTGTGTGATAGAGAGTATGCCATACAGGTTCAAATTAACTGAAATTCCTATTGATCCTGGCAGGCCGGGTCCTCAGAGGATAACCAGCTACTCCTTTCCTCAGGATTCTAGGGTTACTCTTAAAGGGTTAGTATGTCTTTCCAACGTCACTGTTCACAAGCCCCTGCTGGTGTGTTCCCCACATAACAATTAGCCAGGGAGATTTAATTCGCTTCTAGAAATGGGTACCAACTAAGGTAGTTTTACTAGAAACGGTGGTGTGCAAAGCAGCTAAATGGGGCATGCTCACCCACAAGTACACACAGAGTCCAGGAGAAAGTGGATGCAAAGTTAGAAAACACCTGTGGTGATAGTAATTCACAACTTCCGATTGCCATAAGTCCTTCCTTGTCTCCAATATGTGGGGTTCTTGTGAAGCACCAGGGAGGTGTAGGACAGCATTCTACCGAGTTCCTTACAGAGTCCTGAAGCTGCCTTTCCCCAGTGGGTCTAGTTTATCTTGTGCAGATGCTGCTATTCCAGGGATTTTGTGAGGATGCCTGTTGGAAGTCCCAAATCTCCCAGCCTTTCCAGGTGTACAAGGCCCTCCTCTGGGTTAGGGAAGAGAAGGAGACAGAGGCTCTTTCATCTAGTTCCCTAGGTGATTTGGGAATCTCTTGTAGGCTGCAGTGACCTGCCACTGTGTCTACGCTCCCAATTGACTTGCTATTTTATCTAAACCCTACAAGATATGGCTGACTTTCCCCAACCAATCCCCAACATACATACTTCTTGTGTAGTGTCATTTCATTTTATCTTCCAAATTTCTTAGGGACTTTTTTACATCTAGTTTAATATCATTGATTGATTGATTGATTGACTGATTCAGTAGATCCTCTATCCAACTACAGGCCAAAGACTGAACATTAGCCATTTCTCATTCACTGGACAGACAAATACCTCTTTCTTGCCATTGTCCTTAGATACACCCTTCTCTATAGAAAAAAGAACAAGCAGCTTAATGAACCTAAATTATTTTTCAATGCTTCCCACAAAGGTCAAAGCAGCATCTATGGAATTAAACTTCCTTTGAAGTCTAATTAACTATCCTGTATCACAAAGAAGCAATACTAGAATAATCATCAGAGAGATGTATGGTTAAGGTCAGCCAGGAGAGAGGGAGCCAGCCCTCCCCTCCCCCACCTGCCATGTTTGCCACACCCTCCTCAGTCCCCACAACTTCACCAACATCCTCTGCTTACATTCTCTTGCCCAAGTTAACAACAGCCAAAAAGGGAGGGGGGGAAGGCAGGGAAGGTTGTCCCCTGCATTGTTACACCCAGAAGAGCTGATTTCAGAATGGTGAGCAGGGCAGAGGGAGGGCTTCCTGGGTCATTCTCCTGATTAGAGAGAAGCTTGGAGTGTTCATACCAGGAGGGTAGCAATCAGAGCAGAGAACATGAGAATGATCTCATTCGTTGGAGCCTTAATGAGAACTGGAAACGTGGAGTGGCTTTGAGGCTGGATGAGTGGCTCTCCTTCAGAATTGTTGATTATCCAATATGGAGAGGGTCTGGGGGAAAGGCTCTGAGGGGCAGAGGGGAGATGGAGCTGCCTCTTTCTGGTCCTCTTAGTTCTAGGCTGTGTTTGCCCATTTCACCCCTCAGTCCCGTTGTCTCCTTTAGGATTATGGGTCTGGGCCTGGGAGGGATCCTTGGATCATGGCATCAGAGCAGGAAAGGTGTCACATCTAAATCCTTCATTTTACAGAGAAGAAAACTGAGGCCCAGAGAGGCAACAGGCTCATAAATATAAAACTTGAAGGGACCTCATAGATTGGGTGGTCCTTCCCCCCATCATTTCCCAAGGTTACTCAAGGTCAGAGGCAGGATTTGAACCCAAATTCTCTGATAGGAGAATCAATTTTATTTACACCTTGATGTGCTGAAGAAAAAGGAAGAGAATGTGGGATATGTGGGGGGAGAGGGAGGAAAAGGGGAACACAACTTCTGAAATGATCCCAGATAAAGAGCAGGTGTTGCTTCCTCAGAAGTGCAAGGAGATGGTTATTTCTGGTGAAAATCCCCATGAGTTTGGCTAGGTTAGGATTTCTGAAGTAGGCTTGCAAGAAGGAAAGGGGAGGGAAAGGAGAGACAGAGAGAGAGAGAGACAGATGGGGGGAGGGGGGGTCAGAGAGAAGAGAGAAAGGAGGAGAGGAGAACTCGAGAATCCTAGAGATGAACATGGCCTTGGGGACTATGTCCTCCACACTTTAAGGAGGGGAAGGGGAAAAGGAATCCAGATTCTTTTAGTCAAATCCTCCCTTTCACACACACTCACCATGTGACCAAATCACTCAGCGCCTCCATAACCCAGACAACTTTGACAATGAATTATTATAGACCCAGGGCTGAGCTGCCCCAGTGGAGCTTAATGGAAGATTCCCACACTGATGAAATCACCGGTCTGGACTACAGTGACAAAATGGCTGGAAACAAGGACCCCAAATGACTTTTTGTGTATATTTTATGTGTTTGCATTCTGTACAATTTATTTCCCTGGGAGAATGGTACCTCTTTGAGGTCAGGGACCGCTTTAAGACCTTGGGAAATCACTTAATCCGTCTGCCTCAGTTTCCTCAACTGTAAAATGGGGGTAGTAATAGCATCTACTTGTTAGGGGTGTGAAGATCAAGTGAAATATATTTGTTTAAAAAAACCCCAGTGCCTGGTACATAGTAGGCACTATATAAATGCTTATTCCCTTCCCCTCCAACACCTAGCACAGTGCCTAGAATATATGTGCTTCAGGAAATGTTCATTGATTCATGGTTTTGCTACTAGCTACAAAGCGGTATCTCTTCTCTTGGCCTCAGTTTCCTTTTCTGTAAAATGAAGGAGTTGGATGAAGCTACCTCTTATGGTGCTACCTAAGGGATGTGAGCTGGGTTCAAATCCTGCCCCAAACACTGGCAAATCATTTAACTTCTCCCAGACTCAGGTTCCCTAGCTGTAAATGATAACACCTACCTCACAAGACTATTGTGAGGATCAAATATATGTGAGGCACTTTGGGAACCTTAAAATACTAAATAAATATTAGCTATCAATCAGTCAATCAATCAACCAATCAGCATTCATTAAGCACCTACTACATGCCAGGCATTTCACTGAGCACTGGGGATACAAAAAGAGACCCTGCCCTCAAGGTGCTCCTAACCTAATGGGTAATTATAGTGAGTATTCTCTGAGTCCAAACAAATGTTTTGTGTATAACCCTTAGATCTGACCTCGTTCTCTAAGCATTTTGATGAATCAGAACGTTACTACATCAGCTCAGGAGTATCTTAAGCTGCTTTTTGCTCTATGGCTGCAAGCCCTTAGACAACACAGTCCCTAGAGAGTTAAGATTGCAGATGGCCCAAGGCACACGGGGGAGATGTAGGTTAGGCATAAATAAGTTCAGTCATGTGACCGATGACTTGCATGGCAGGAATGGCTGATGTTTATATTTTATATTTATATTTATTTGTTTTATAGATAATTATATGTGCATGTCTTGTCTTCCCCCTTAGAACACAAGCTTCTCTAGAGGTCAGGGACCATTTGGTCTGTATCCCTAATACCGAGCATGGTCCTCGCACATAGTAGGTGCTCAGTATATGCCTAGCGATTGACTGAGAAGCGGCATCGAAGACACTGTCCAGGAAATAGATGATCAGGAAAGGAAGTCAGTGGCTCACAGAGTGGGGGTCCCAGCACTCATTATGTGTTTACTGTTCATCAGGCACCATATGAAAAGCTTTACGAATAGCATTTCATTTGATCCTCCCAACAACCCTGGGAGGTAGGTCCTGTTATGACCCCCATTTTACCATTGAGGAAACTGAGGCAAACAGAAATGAAGTGACTTTCCTACTTTCTAAGGACATGAATGTTTATACAGAATAAAAAGGTATGGATCGGCCCTTCCCCTTAGAGAGCGGGCCCATGTAACTGCTTCCTTTCCCCCTTCATATCCCCAATACCTAGCACATAGTAGGCACTTAATGAATGCTTGTGGAATGATGGACTAATTGGAGAACTGTCTTGGCTTTCCTACTAACTAGGAAGTCATTTCTTTTTTCCAGACCTCAGATTCCTCCTCGGTAAAATGAGGGGCTTAGACGTATCATCACAGCTCTAAATCTGGAAGGGATCCCAGAATCCATCTCGTCAAAGCCCTCATTTTACAGAGAAGGAAACTGAGGTCCAGGGAGTTACATGACTTGCCCCAAGTCACACAGGTGATAAGTAACCAAGGCAGGATTTGAACCCAAGTCCTCTAGCTATAGAACTGAATCTCTTTTCACTACTCACACACACACACACACATGCATACAGATAGCAGGGCCCTCAAGCCTTTGATAGTTATTTTTCCTCTCGTTCCATCAATTATTTCCATAAGGACACTGTTTCCCTTTAAAATCTCCAACACTTTCTTCATTGCTCACAGAATCCTGTTCCTAATAGCATAAAACATCCCATCATTCCCTTCTAGTTTCCAAGCAAGAGACCTTGCAGATCCTTGGGTTTTACAAATGGGGAAAGAGAGGGCCCAGCACTTGCCTGAGGTTCTATCAAGGAGACTAGGCCACAGGTCTGATAAGCAAGCCCACTCACTTTTTTTTTTTTTGCTGGGCAATGAGGTGACTTGCCCAGGGTCACACAACTAGTAAATGTCAATTGTCTGAGGCCAGATTTGAACTCAGGTCCTCCTGAATCCAGGGCCAGTGCTTTATCCACTGCACCACCTAACTGCCCTGAGTCCACTCACTCTTTATCAGCCTTCCCTCCATGCCATATTGTCACCTTGGAGAGGAGGGCTTATCAATGGCAATCTCTCCTTCCCAAAAGGATGTGTTTTCTCTCTCCCCCCTCCCACAAAATTATAGTCATTTATATATTTGGTGATTGATTTTTCCCTTCCCTCAGTCCTGCCCTTCCCTCTTAATTATATTTCCAAAACGCTGATTGAAAATCTGAAGAACATTGAGAGTTAATGGCCCCAAAGTAGAGGTTCTGCCATATCAATTTGTGAAAAGCTATTATCAACCACTGAGAGCCCCCTAAGTCAAATTACGGGAGATGGGAGCTGAGATTTCGGCCATTTCTCTGATGGAAAATTATGGGTTAGCCTCCCTAGAAGCACGTGGCCACGGACCAGACCCCCCGGCCCAGACAGTCCAACTGTACACTTGGGCCCTCCCTGGACACAGCTTATGATGAGAAAGGCTCCCGATTCAAGTGAAGGACAGTTTCCAGGGCGGTAAATCTGTAATTGCTCGCTGTGCTGGAGGCAGAAGCAGCAGAGTGGGACATGGGAAAGAGTGGTGGATTGCTCCTCTGACCCCCAAACCAGGACCAAGGGGCCTGTAACTCGCAGGATTGTAAATGCAGCCCAGGCCGCGTCTCTGAGCCCAGGACAAGGAGAGAAGCAGGATTGTACCTCCAAGATGAGAAATGCAGGGAGGATGCCCAAAGGGAAGATGAGGGTGATAAGTCCAGTGAGTGGCAGAGGAAGCTTCATTTCTGGGGAGAGGGGGTGGAGGGAGGGGCAAGAAGGGAGAAAATGGAGGGAGTGGGATGGACTCTGCCTGATGATGATATATAATGGATCGCTGACCACCTGACCACATTGCTTGGAAGCCAGGTGTGCTACTTCTCCCCCCTTCCCCAGGGTTCTCCTGTGTCCTTAAGGGGGATTGGGAAGGGTCTAAGCTCTCTGCCGATGGCTCCAGCCCCCACCGGTGGTGTTCCCTTATTTGTAGGGTTGGGTGCCAATCCCCACAGAACACTAAATGGTGTTCTATTGAGCTCCCAATAGTTTTTACCAATAAATATTTACATCGAAGGCAGAATCGCAAATATACAAGTTGACTCCCCCACACGTGGGGGCTTAAATGCCCATCTGTCTCACTTCAGTCTCTGGGGAGAGGGAAGGGTGGGCTTCATAGTTTGACTCGTTTCCTGCATAGCACAGTGCCACGTTCTGATTCAGAAGTCCCCCTGCGGCTCCAGTTCTGGGCACCCTA